>NC_142506.1:52630378-52933409 GCF_057876585.1 Rhinolophus sinicus
TGGGGGGGAAAAAAGGTGTTCCAAGTAGAAGGAACAACATATGCCACCAGGTAGAAACTGTGAAAGTTAAGAACATCATGGGAAACGGTGAGTAGTAGTGACAGTAAGAAGTGTATGACATAAATCAAAAAGTAACGAGGTCCAGACTGTAGTGGATGGTAGATTGGTGCCAGACGACAGCACCAGGCTATGACATTTGAGCCATTTTCCTCTGCAACAGTGAGCTACTGAGGGCTTAGAGCAGGAACTCAACATAAATCGCACAATATAACGTAAACCAAAGTAGCACAGGACTGAAAAGAGCAGGCAGTGCCTAAAGCACATCTGTCACTGGAGGGTATTCCAGTAGTCCAGATTCCATCATTTGACAAATATTTACTGTCCACTTACTTCACGTGAATCTAAGCTGGATAACAGCGGTGAGAATGGGGGGAAAAACTTATGAATGATAAGGAGAAAGTAGGCAGCATTTGGTTACAGGTACTGGGGCTATGGATGGGTAAGACAATGGAAAAGGTCAGTAATGAGTGTGGTCTTGTGCCTAGCGAGGGGGTAAAACAGTACAATCAAATAGAAACACTAGGAGATATAACTGCTTTGGGAGAGATTGTTAGTCTGCTTTGAGACAGGCGGAATTTGAGATAACAGATGCCATTTTTCATATTCATTACTCATCTCCATCTCCAATTTACTGATTCAGTCAAAAGATCGAAACCCCCCATCCAACCCTAGAAAGGGTTAAGCAGCATAAACAGATTCAACACCAAATGCTAGACTTCTGAGTCGGCGTTCAGAGGTGTGGGCCTGATAAAAATATTACACTGTCCAGTGTTTCCCACAGAGTGTTCAATGACGTGTTCATCACCCTCTTCCTCCACATGCTACTGCCAGCCTTTCCCCTCAGATTCCATACCATACGTCTCATGAGGGAAAAAATCGTGTGAAGGAATTCTGGACAACCTTATAAAGTGTAATTCCTCTTTGCAATTCTACAATGTATACTTTTGAGAACCTTATACTAAAGAAACCTTCAGTTTTGTTCATTCCAGTTATTTCCAAATTATTCAAAGACAGATCTATTTTGCTGGAACACTTAGACATTAATGATGTAAGCTTTGGGAAATAGCACACAGATAGTAAGCTACATGGGGGCAGAGAGAATCTCTTAGTAATCTTTGCACATTCACAGCACAATACACAGGAAACAATGCTGAACAAACAATTGCTTACAGGGTTTATGTAATAGCAGAAGCCACATATTTTGGTCATTTCCTAAAAAACAATTCCAAAATACCAAGGATCATACTAATTTCTTTATAAAAGTTCTTCGTGTACTTCACAATATTGCTATCACAATTCACTGTTTGTGAGTGTATCTATTATCCCAACACCACTGCATGCAGCATACAAAATCAGGTCCATCCTCAAAATGAAACACACTTGAAGACACCTCTGACTCATAACAATAGATTCATTACTCAGAACAGATTAGTAAAATCGATGGCTTTGTAAAAACGGTGAAGTTATATATGACAGTTACTACTCAACATACCGATTACAGTATGCACAGTGGAAGAGACGCACCTGCTTTATGTTAATAAGAATTAAAATTTTAAAAAGGAAAAGTAAATAGTGAAGAATTCTTTTTCCCTTCCCTCCAAAACAATTCAGGTGAACCTACAGAAGGGGAGTCACTTATTCCAGTCCCCTCCCTTACTAGGGAGGAGAGGAAGAAAAACATTCTGCTGCGGGGTGGGAGAAAGAACAAACTGTGCCCCTCCAGGCTTCATTCAGTAGCTTTGGGCCAAATGAATCAACATGTTTATCTGCTAATACAGCTGAGCTCATTTCAAAGTATTATGCACTTGAAAGGAAATGAACTTTTTTAAAAATGGAACTAGTAAAAATTAGAAAGTTTTTCGTTTTTGTTTTAGCAAATTTAGTTAAGCTCTTTGTTTATGAGGACCAAAAATTACAGAATAAATCTTTCATTGTGTCAAAATATTTATTCCAAACTGAAGAGGATTTAAGGAAACTCAGGCTCTAAAACATTTGATCTGAGGGTCAAGGACAGTCTGACTTCTTAGTTCTGCCAGCAGTTTTCAAAAGTTGCTTCCTGTACTAGGGAATGTTCACTGTTCTTGCACAAACAATAATAAAAGTCATTTATACAACCACCTTGATTATTCTTTCCTTTTAAATTCAATGTTTAGTAATAGCGAAAGCTACAATCGTTCATTCTAACAAGTATTCTGAGCTTTTATTTACCAGTATATTTCTACTCATTGAATATTTGTTGGGAAACAATTTTAATTTATTCATTTATTCAAAAAATATGTCCTGACTGTCAACTCTGTGCCAGACATTACAGATGCAAGTCAGAAAAGAGATTCTGTCCCTGCCCTCCAAGAGCTTGCAGTCTAGCTCGCAAGAAAGATATTACGAAACCAGACATACGCATAAACCAGACTATGAAAAGGGAAAAATACCATGTAAAGAAATAACATGATCTAACCCAGAGTCAGAGAAGGATTCCTTTGGTAGTGACAAGTGAGCTGAGATTAGTGTAACAAACATTAAACATTACTTAAAACACACAGGGACATGCACACCCCAAATCATCCCAGGAATAAGAATGTCCATAATTGTTGGGAGGAAAAGGATTGTAAGAGCATTGGTAAAATCACTATGACTTTGAAAATAATGGTTATCTCTGTAGGAAGAAAAGCAATGCCCACCCCTGGTATATTTCCACTCCAAGGTAGGTTTCATAGCTAGAAGTATTTTCCAATGAAAAAGACAAACATCAGTGATTCTTCTAGTAATGCCCAATCACCTCAAGTCCTCCAGACACATTAAACTGAGTCTATAACAATAAATGTATCCCATTCCTCAACACCCCATAAAAACCAGGTGGTAAAAAGATATCCAGCTTCACAGATCTCACGATCGTACCATGTGAGAACAGAAACAAACTTTCAGAAATCACCTTGTAATAAAGCACTTGCACTTTGCAGATCAGGAATGAGACCCACAGTGGGGACGTAACATGAACATCATTCGTCTAGTTAGTAGCAGGAAAGGAAGCTGACCAGACCCTGGATATCCTGAGTCCCATTGCCCTGCTTTCTATAGCATTACAATAGCAAATGTATCGAACGACAAGGAACACAAGCGTTGTAAATAAATAAGGCAAAATTTAAAAACACGGGAATTCCATTTCAAAAATGTTACATACCTTCCCTTGATCTGCACTTCCCTTAAGTCCTAGAAAAATAATCTACATACCACACAAAGGTGGAAGTGAAGGAAACAACCATTTATGGACCCCACAGAGTCCAGGGAGCTAGGTGCTTTATCTATTTTAATGTCACTCAATCAGCACAACTACCGTCTGAATCAGGTCTTATTCTCATTTTACTGAGACTCAAAAATATTAAATAATTTACCCAAGGTTACATAACAGAAAAATGGCAGAGGGAGGATTTGAATTCAAGTCTGTCTGACTCAAAATCCACAATAAGGTATTTCTTCATAAGAAAGTATTACACAAAGATGTCAGGACTCCGAGAGAACTCACCAATGTCCATTTAGTTGCTGATAAAAAGTCCTTTAAAATTTAGTCTGGGAATCTAATAATCATTTATTACATTATTCCAACAGGAAGTACCAAGTTTGAAACAACTACTTGACAAACAAAATTTAGAACACATTCTTAGGTTGAATACTGTCTGTATTTTCTTTTCCACCTCCTTTTCAAACACAGTCACTGCCACCCAGGTACTAAGCATTAGCTGTGCCTGCCCATGAAATGCTGGCTTACAACAGTAAGAAGGTGTAAAGCACGACCACTTGGAGAACTATAAGGAAACAAGGACTGCATTTTAATTCTGATTTCTCCACTGGTGGACAGCCTATTAACAGCTCCAATCGGGAGAGAAGAGTATACTACTCAAAACCTAAGAACTAGTAGTCCAAATAAAGCACAGCCCATCATAACTAAAGGAAAACCAATTTCTGATGGCACAACAGGGGACTAGGCTTCTTGCTTTCTCAGCTCTAGTAAATCAGTCACCACTCCCACATCAGGTTCTCAGCTTCCAGTCTTCAGTTCTTATCTTCTGTCTGCTGTCACCTCTCATCCACGTCTCTCTACCCGCATGGATTTTTGCTTTTGCTTTCTCTATCGTTTTAGTGAGAAGAGAAAAACATGTGACTTCTCTGATATTATCGTTAGAGGGTTGCTTTCTTTTAGGCTTTCTTTTAATCCCTGTAAGTGTCTGTTTTCTCCCAATACTCTAAGTATCATTCCTTCCTCCATCTCTTTATCTTTTTTTTTTTTTTGAGACTTTTCCCAAAAGTCCAATGATCTTGGATCGTTCATATTTAAGAACGAGGTTCTGAAAAGCACTGATGGAGAGCTGTGTGGACAAACAGGCCTTGTCCACTGGTAGAGTTCACTTAGCGTGCTGTGGTGGTGAGCCTGTCGGTGTCTGAAGCTATCTCAGTATTTCTGCAGATCAGCAGGTCAGGCCTGAGTGGAATTCTGAAAGGAGGAATTCCAGAATTCTTCAGGAAACAAGCTAGAAGTTCCCCAGTTCAGAAGTAGATTTCCCTTAATCATCTTGTTTTAAATCAGTCAGAAACGCATTGCTCCTGGCTTCAGAATGCAGGAACTTCTTTAATTTTATAAAGAATAAACCCTGGTCTCCTGAGGCCGGAGGTTGGTGGTGGAGGGAGTCACCGCCTATCTACAAGGGTATCTCGGGAGAGAACCTAACCCATGTGCCTGTAAGCACACAGATTTTCCAACCAAGCCCCATTTTCAGGTCCACCACTGGCTCTTCCATCCTTAAGTGTCTGGTGCCTCCCAGTGCTGAGGTCCTTGGAAGCTTCTGGACACAACAGTAAACTTCGTCCAGGTACCGTGCACTTTCAGGTATTGGGACCTCTCCTCTCTGCCAAGTCAGTTACTGCCTGTCCATCTGCTTTCTTATTTCAAAACAGTATAGCAACTTCTGTGTCCTGTTGTCATCTCATTTAGAAGGGAATGGGGAGTCAATGTTAAATGGGGACAGTTTCAGTCCTGTAACATGAAAAAAGTCCTGGAGATGGATGTGGTTGCACAACATGAATGTATTTCATGCTACTAACCTGTATACTTAAAAATGGCGAAAATGGTAAATTTTGTGTCATGTCTATGTGACCACAATTTTTAAAAATAATTTTTCAAAGTAAGGTTTAAAAAAAGTAAGTTACCTCTTTGAAGACTCCTTCCAAGATCACCCCATGCAACGTTATCCCTGTCCCCAGCCAGGGTAAGTCTCTAGTGCATACCATGATTTACTTTTTGGTGGGGCTTATTGCTATAAGAAATCATCCTGTTTGTTTAATTACTTAATTTTAAGAGACCTAATTATCTCCATAAAGGAAAGTCCTCGGGGGGAGGGGGAAAGAAACTATGCTGCAAATTTTTAAACATTTAAAATAATTTTATCTATATAAAATGTAGTTTAAATTTATATACTAACCTTTAAAAACTAAACCCAGTAATACATTTAGTACTCCTAAATAAGGTGATTGTAAATCTTTACGTATTAACAATTGCATTTCAAAATAATATTAAGAGTATCTGGTGTTCAATCTTTTCTTTACAATAGTCTTCTAATGGTAGAAAAGCCCGTGTGTCTAGTACCTTGCCCTTTATTAGCTTGCTTTACGCCATGCCACTCTCTGACTACAGATTTTGCTGGCTGGGTGGGTGGGGACTTCCTCCATTCGGGACCCTGAGATACATAAATAGAAGGGGAAGTCTAAAACCAAGATGACTTTGCGCTCCCCAAATTCACCAAGAACGTAATAGCCGTCATGTGAGTCCATCTTTCCTGTTCTCTTCCTTAACAATCCTTCCTTCTCTCTGCTCGTCTTTCATGCTCAGTTCCTTCCCTCTGACTAAGTAGACGTTCTCCTCTCCTCCTTCAAGACAAGCCCTTTCTTCTAGGTTCGCATCTCCTCCCAACCCTTTGTTACATCAATGACTCCTTCTCTACCAACTGTAGTATCCCCTCCCCCACGACCAGGCGCCCCTCTGCCATCATATACTGTACATACTACGTTTTCTATCTTTAAAAAAAAATCTTCACTTGACCAAGCTGTCTTCGTTTTATTCCTACCCTACTTTTCACTACCAAATTTTTCAAATAGTTTGAATCTGATATTTAAGCATCAATCATTCTCTTATTCCCTCGAAATATGGCTTCCACCTGCCACCCCAAGATCAATGAAACTGAATTCATGACATTCTATTGCCAAATCCAACGGCATTTTTTTTGTTTTCATTTCCTTTGACATTACTCTTGTATATCATGAACTATCCTCATGTAAAATCTCTTATCCATTCGTTGTAATGACATTATTTCAGCTCTCTTCTCTTAATTAGCGACTTTTTGTACTTCCCTAAACAGGTCTCCTTTTCATCCCATTCCCCAACTGTCAGTATGTTAAGTGTTTCTCAGGTTCATGCTTCAGTCCAGTGCTCATATTTCCATACACTTTTTATTAAAAATTGTACTGAACATTAAAATTTCAAGTGTTACTCTCGTGTATACAAAAAAATTGCACACACACACGAGGGTGAATAACCATTTATGTTATCCCCTCCCAAATCAGTACCACCCCTAAATTTCCTGAAAACTCATCACTGGTCTCTCTAAAACTATGGCACACACTGTCACACCTCTGGGCATTTAGGTCCATCTTTCTATTGGCTAGAATATTCCTCCATTCTCAATCTAAAACCTTCCTAGTCATACTCAAATGCTACTTCCTGTGGGGCCATTCCTGTCACACACCTCTCCCTCAAAAGCATGAACTCCTGCTTCCCGCTTCTATACAGCCATGGCACTTAGGTAGATAACTTTATTGCATCATTTCCATGACTTTATGTAGTATACATTCCTGTATTCTTAATCTCACTCAATAATTATGTTTCAGGGGCAAGGAATATGTTTTATCCTTTTTGTTTCTTTAGTTGCTGTAATATGGTAGATACTCGTTATTTACTGGACAGTAGACTTGCAAGACCCGGGTTCAGAATGTTAGCAACACCTTAAGACACTTCATATACCTACACCGCTCTGCACATGCCCAAGTTCACATTGACGGCTTTCTGAGCACTGGAAGCATTTTATTGACTAATCAGTCATTTGGCAGTTTCTTGCTGTAAATATTCTTCTATTTTGCATATGTGTCTTATCTTCTCAAGTGGGTAAGTACTTGAGGACTACAATTTTTAATGTTAAGTATATTATACTATCTGGTACAATTCCTTGAAGTTTAGCAGGTAGTCAATAAATATTGCATGACTGATGAGCTGCTCACTATTAGGAATTCTAAAAACTACTGGATAGGTCTGTTATTAACTTTGTTTTTAATTTTGTAACTTATTGTTTTAAACAAAAATCAGAGTTTTACAAAATTACTCATTAATAAAAATAAACATACATGGAACTCAGACAATAAATACCTTCAAATCCACAGTGCAAATAATATTATTTATTTTTAGAAAGAAAAGCAACAGTGGCTTCTTTCAATGGTGGTAGCGCATTTTTTCCTTGCAAATATAGATTTATTACATATGGTCATTAAAAAGCAATTTCCCTACAATTCACAATGCAAAAATTGATTCAGCAAGTATCATCAATGAAAGTTTAAAACCAAAGTAAAAGGTTGTTGGAAACTATTATATGATCCCACGTATTTACATATTCATAAGTGGGAAAATTACATCTTTAAAGTGAAAAGATCCAGAAGTCACCTTCTTGATCAAGTATTCTCACCAGAAAAGGTTCAACCTGAATGTAATAATGAGGAAAAATTAGACAAATCCATAATGTGGGACATTCTACAAGGCAGAAACTTGATGTATAAAATCCTCAAAAAAATTAGCATCAATATAATAAAAATATGTCAGATTTTTATTATTTCAGATAAAATTGTCTAGATACGTAACAAATATGGGGTATGGATCCTGGATTTTTTAAAATGTATAAATATTTTTGGACTACCATATTACATGTGAATACTGAATATATTCATTTTCTTAGTTGTGTTCATTGTACTGTCGTTATGAATACCTTATTCTTGGAAATTCGGGCTAAAAGAACTTAGGGATGGAGAAGTATCTCCAACTTCCTTTCAAATGGTTCAACCAAAACATAAATAAATAAAAGTAAAATTATAACTGGGAGTTGGTGGATATGTTAATTAGCTTGATTGTGGTAGTCACTGAACAATGTATACATATATCAAAATACGCTGTACAACATAAATCTATACAATTTTTATTTGTCAAGTGTACCTGAATAAAGCTGGGAAAAGAAGTATACATAAAGCAAATATGGCAAACATTTTAAGGATGTTTATGTGCTCATTAACACCAACTTTTCTTTATATTTAACATTTTCAAAATAAAAGGAAGTAAAAGTAATTGTTCTTCTTTCCATTCACTTTAAAGGTAAGTTAATTGATAAGATCTGAGTATAGAGCCCTACAATATCTAACATTTATTTAAATACTTTTAAAAAATAAGTAAGTTAACCTCTGTGAATATGTACTATGTAAACATAACTTCATTCACTAAGAAACAAGGCCAAATGATTAAGCTAAATGTAAAATAAGTAGAAAAAGTTCTTCCCCATTTTACACATAAAATTGTAGTTCTTAGCAACAATCATTTGTCAGATAACTCCTTTCTCTGATGTTTAACTGAATATGCATTTAGGAATATTCTTGAGTTTACATCTTTTTCCAGTAACATATCGTCATCCCATGATTCTAACAGGTCATGACCTTTGAAATCAGAGGTATTATTTCTCCTCCATGGTAATGTTCTCCCCCACCCCACAGCATGCCATCTGGGCAGGGTTTTCTTCTGAGTCTTCCAATTTAAACTTCATTGTCAATGCATTAGTTACTTGTCTATCACTGCATAACAGATCACCACAGAACTCACTGCTTTAAAATACCAGTAAACCTTTATTAGCTCACAGCTGCTGTGGGTCAGAAACTCAAGACCAACATCGTGAAAAGCATGGGGAAACTACCATAGCACTGGTGCTCAAAAAGGGTCAAGCAGGAGGTGGAGTGAGTCACTGGCTCACAGCAATCCTGAAATCCAGTGGGATACAGGCAATTCCTGATTCGAATTCAAAGCCTGGTTCTGCCCTCCAGGCTCTTGGTTCTGCTTTCTGAGTCATCCTCTCTTTTCCATAAAGGGAGCTCATGTTTGAAGCTATGTGGTATTCTCAGCATGCTTCCTGCCTGTAGAGGTTCAGGGATCCAAAGACCACTTTTCATTTGTATGATCTCTGTCCCTTTCAATCCAAGCTGACAGTGTTTCTGCCAATTCAATTCTCTTTAAAAGAAAAAAAGAGAGAAAAAGAGAAAGAAAAGAAACACCTCCGTGGGTCTTCTGTGAATCTTATTATGGCTTACCACTAGGACTGTCTCAGTCAACAGGGGCTACCTGGCAATCTTCCACTGGATCCCTACACCAAAGATTCGAGGACCTAACATCAGTAACATGATACAGGAGACACCGCCCCCGATTTCTGACATTACCTCCAGTCCTACTAGTACACCTGCAATTTATGTTATGAATGAAAAATGTTAATAAATTCCATAACAGTAAAAATAAATGATACAAGGAAAAAAGAGATCGCTAAAATGCAGGACACAAGAGAAAAGAAAAGCACACACAGGCAAAGTACCAACACAAAGGCAGAATTAAAATCCACACTGTAGAAAGCAAGTTTATATCAAAAGAACAGAAACTTAAATTGTGAAACCTAAGACAAACTGCAAATATTCACTGAGAATAAAAAAGGACAGAAATAAAACACAAGGTAAGAAATGCAGCTTTATTTACGGTGGCCAAGACATGGAAAAAACCAAAACGTCCTTCGATCGATGAATAGATAAAGAAGTTGTGGTATATATACACAACGGAATACTATTCGGCAGTAAGAAACAATGAAATAGGACCATCTGTGACAATATGGATGGATCTTGAGATTATAATGCTAAGTGAAATAAATCAGACAGAAAAAGTAAAGAACCATATGATTTCACTGATATGTGGTATATAAACCAAACACAATAAAAGAACAAGACAAACAACAGAAAGAACAAAAACTCATAGACATAAACAATAGTTTAGGGGTTACCAGAAGGTAAGGGGAAGGGGGGTAAATGGGGCCTAGAAGAGGGTAAACCGGGTCTAATATATGGTGATGGAAAGAGAACTGACTCTGGGTGGTGAATACACAATGTGAAATATAGATAATGTATTACAGAATTGTACACCTGAAATCTATGTAACTTTACTAACAATTGTCACCCCAATAATCTTTAAAGAAAAGAAAAACAAAAACAACAAAAAAATAAATGATAAATATGGAGGGTAGGATGTAAATACCCAATCAAAAATAATAAGGCACTATACTACTATTGTGGATTAAAGAGGGCCACAAATTCTTGGCCATTCTTTCCATCAAGAGATGGACTCTGTTTCCTCCCCTTGAATCTAGGCTGGCCTTGCGACTTGTTTGACCAACAAAATGTATTAGAACAAATGCTGTGCCATCTCTGAAACTAGCCTTCAGGAGGGCTGGTAGCTTACATTCTCAGAAGCCAGGCACATGCTCTAAGGTAGTCCAAACTGCCCTGCTGGAGAAAGCCACGGGAAGGAGAACTGAGGCACCCCAGCCAGCACTCAGCACCAAGGACCCAAACATGGCAGCAAAGCAGCTGGGATCTCCCAGTTCAGCCCAACTACCTTCGAAATGCAGCCACATGAGTGACCTCAAGAGAGATCACCAGTAGAAACACTGAGTCAAACCACAGAATCTTGAAAAAGAGTAATTGTTTTAAAATACTGAGTGCCATGTGGTCTGTTATGCAGCAATGGATAACTGATGTTGCTATACTGATCTAAAACAACACGATACTGCCAAAATATATGGATATAACTATAGTCTGAAGTATAAGATATTTGTATCCGAAATCTTTGCTAGAAAATATTAATTTACACTGTTTTAAAATCCAGCTTGCTTCAAAAGCCTGATTGGAAAAACAGCTTTTCAATTTCTTGAATTATCTTGTATTATTTACTTACTTGAAAAAACTATTCTAAATTCGATCCTAGGATTAAGTCAGGCAGGGAAGATTGGACAATAAATAATTTTTTGATTTTACTGACCTCTACTTTAAGGTGTTTTAAGCAAATCCCAGTTGTATAAGTGTAGCTCATTCTCTGACTGAGTCACTCACCAGTTTTTGAGGACTGACTACACACTAGGCATTAGCATGGCAAAGACGAGCCAGGAAACTGTGAAGTGGAATTGACGGCAGGTCAAAATCTCATCACTCCCCTAATTTTTTCAGGATGTCAAACCTGCCTATTCTGTGCTCCTAAAGCACTTTGTACAAGTCTCTGTTTTGTAATAATAATAGTAATGCCAGCTAACATTTATGAAGCACATATTATGTGTCTGGCATAATTCTAAGCCTTTCATATGATTTAACTCAATCTTTACAACAACCCTCAGGAAGTAGGAAAGGATTAGCATTACCCCCATTTTACAGATGAGGAAATTGATTCATCTTAAAGAGTGTTTACCCCCCATAAGACTCGACTCCTTGAAGGTAGGTGACCTGTTTCTTCATCTTCATATCCTCCCCAGTCTCTGGCACATATTTTTCTATAACTACATAAACTAGCTTATCCAAGGACTACAAATGAATATGCTCATTTACTTTGTAAGGACAATTTTTCTCTCCTCAAAAGCACAAGGTGATAACACCTTTGGGACTAAGAAAAAAATGGCCTGGAGTTAAGTAAATATTTCTGGTTACTGGGTTAAAAAAAAAAAAAAAGAAGACCATAAATGTTTATCAATTCATTGATAAACCCAGGTATTAAGACCTAAACTTTTATAAGCAAGTCTAATTTGATAGTAATATGTTTTATTCAGTAACATTTTAATGTTGAAAACCATAATTATCACAATGACAACTATACAAATCTGCAAGTTAAAAGTCTTTTTAAAGAAGTCAGTGACAGAGGAGTAACAAAATAAGGGGTAATACCCATTTAAGTATGCGGATGAAAAAAAATCCAAGTGAACATAAGATCTAATACTTTGAACAACATAATTTGGGTATTTTGGGCTGACCCAGTATTGTCTAGATCAGTAGAGTTGGAATTGCCAACTATAAAACCTGTGACTACCAGTCTCATTGCATACTCTGCCTTAGAAACAAAAAACAAAAATGAAAACCTTTACATAATAGTCTAACACACTAAAAACTCACAATCCTCAGATTACTGGCTAGAAACTGAAATTTCAATCCTGCAAGAATAAAGTCAAACTGAGGGTCATTTTACAAACATATCTCCTAATTGACTATTCAGAATAACAAAGTACCTTTTTTCATTAAGGAGTACAAGCCTAGAACTCCTATGACCAGACAAATGTCTGCAATTTTAGAATAAATTTCACAGGGCTAAATTTGAGAGAATAGTTGTGTGCCCAATTTTCAATCTGACTTCTAGAAAGGCTGTTGTCTGTCCTGGAAATCTGATTGAGAACTGAAGTACAGATATCAAAACGTTTAATGACAGATATCAAAACGTTTTGTGGCAGACACTGTTGCTTGGCTAACGTGACATCATTTCCCAATTCTCTTCGCCCTTGCCACCTCCCACTACAAAGACTAAAAGCCAGATATTCGCCTTCTCACAGCTATGGGAACACATAACCTAGTTCTGGACAACAGGCCATAAAAGGAAGTCTGGTAGTGAACTTCTGAGAAAGCTATTGCTTTCCTAATAAAAAGGGCAGGGGCTGACACTAGCCATCTCTTATTTGTTTGCCTTGAACAGGAATGTAATCTATTTGTTAGGACGGCCATTTTGAAACCTTGAAGCAACAAGTGTAAGATCGAAAAACCAACAAGCGAAAGGTGAAGCCACAGAAAGAGACTGCTGGAATCTGATGATTTTTATCCTTATCTACTAAATGACCAGCAACTGCCCACCTTTACCCTTCCTAAGTGAAAAAATTAAATCTGCCTTTGTCTTGTTACTGTTGGCTAGGTTTTCTGTTATTTTTAGCAGAATGCCTGCTTTACTAATACATTTACACACATTTAGAGAAAATGGTGTACAATTCCTTTAATTTAAAAAAAAGTTACAGTACTTGTACAAATAAAAAACAGTCATATTGATGCCAAATAAGTGACAAATTTAATCCAGGAGGTCCTAGATATTTCCCCTTAATAATACTTTTTCTGACTATATAAAAGCAATATATTCACTTTAGAAATTTTACAAAATACAGAAAAATATAATAAAGAAAAAAACTACCTACAAATAATCACTTTTAATATTTTGGTATATTTCCTTCTAATCAATTTTTATACATATATTAATATACAAAACTATGTTTTTATTTTTATAAACTATGATCATGAAGGATATAGTTTATTAATATATGCAAAAAGAAATTTAGTAGCATATGAATGACTTTAAAATAAGTATCTCTTCCACCATACACACACACACACACACACACACACACACACACACAAAACCTCTCTCCAGTCCACTTCTCGAAAATAGCCACTTTTAATACTTTGGGCTTTATGACTCTGTTCCTTAATTTATCATCTGTAACCACAACAACTGACTTCCCACTATGAAGGTGAGAAATTGAGTTCCCCTTCCCCGTCTTCCCAATTTGTATTACTTTTATTTTCATTTTTAGCTTTTCTAGTGGCTGATATATTACAATGTTTAAAAAAATACACGTAAGCCTCCATTTCTCGACCCACAAATTGTAGAGAGAATGCCTTAGCTTTCAACTGTGTAAGATAAGAAAATTAGTGTTCTTATACGCAAACATTTTTAATCATAAAGTTCAACCATAGGATTAAAATGTAGTCATTTGGTTTTACCCACTCCTGAGTGAGGAAGAAAAAAGTGTATATACTTGTTGCTTTAGCACTAATTCATTTAAGAAAAAGTGAACAAGATGAGAGAAATATAATGAAGAACAAATACAGGAAACAACTAATAGAACTTGTAAATCGTACGACGAACTGAAATAGCTTGTTACAGATAAACACGAATTTTTAAGTTGTAAAAGATGAAGACTGAGGAAGAGAGCATACATTCAGGCCCGACACAAGGGAAGGATCCCAGACGAGCAACTCTTTCATACCCATGTTCCCACAAAGGACCATCAGGACCCATTGTGGACACCAAAGGTGCTGAGTACACAGTAACTTACCAATTTGAGTGCCAGTTCACATCAATAATCTTGGAGAAATGTAGCGTATTCAAAGGATATTAAGGAAAAAAAACTGAAAAGGGCAAGTATCATTATTGTTTTTATGGAAGAAAACAACGGATAAGCCTAAATGTTAAATATTAGTAAACTTGATGTCTAATTTAGCAATATTCGGTAACAGATTATTAAATGATAATAACAGCTATTGTCTGTTAACTATTTAGTATTTCCCATGCACTGCAATAAGAGTTATCAAACATTCAGAGCTTTGAGTCTTACAACCATATAAAACACATACTATTGTCATCTCCATTTTAGAAGAGAAGTTTATTTAAGGTATATTAAGTATTTTGCCAACATTCACTAATAAATGGCAAAGCCAAGATTTAAAGTTAAGTTTCAGCCTCTTAACCATTGCACAAAACTGACAGTATATCAGTACTTAAAAATGAGAAAAGTTGATGGATGAGAAGAACAGATTCACTAAAAGCAAGTTATGTCACACTAGCCATTTTTTTCTTTTGAGTCACCATGTTCCAATGGCACAGGCAAATCTCTATAACATATAAAGTGATTATAGTGCCATTTGTGTAAAGTGAGATGAAACAAAAAGATCCCAATGTTTATATAGAATAAAGTGTAAAAGTACCATTTCTTTAATTACCCTTCCTCCTGTCCCCTGCCTGATCTCTTGAATCTGAATCTCTTTACAAGAGGCAAAAACTATTTATAACGTGGCAAGTATCTTTCTGGTTCTTGAATATTTAAGGAAAAGTTAGGCTTTGTGCTGACAGATCACACTTGACAGTGGGTACTTCTGAGAAGGAAAACGGGAGTGGAGGAATCATGTCATACTCTATATATTTACTGCTTGAATCTTTTACAAAAGGAATTCATCTATTACTTAATTACAATTTTTTTTAAAATCCTAATGATGCTCCAAAAAGACAGGGCAAGAGTTAGTTTCTAAATATGATCTCAATGGCCTCCTTAGAAGGAAAAAGTTTGCTAGACTGCATAAGAATTTAAAACTTTTACATGACAAAAACATACCACAAAGTTAAAAGGTATATTCAAACCAGGACAAACATCTGCAACAAAAAAAAAAGGCTAATAAAATAATGGTATTCAAAAAATATAAAAAGCTCTCACAAATAAATTAGAACATATAAAATGTATAAACTTGACTAAAGACAGGCCTCATAAAAATTGACTAAGAACAAAAGCAAGCAATTCATTTGAGGGGAAAAAAATGGCTTAAAAGCATTAACACAAAGTTAAACCTCAGTAACAAAGATATGTAAAATAAAACAGCAATAAAATGGTAAAAATTAAAAAGAATAACACCCAATGATGGCTATGGTATGAGAAAGCAGCAACTTTCACAAACTACTGATAGTAATGTAAATTGGTAGCAAACTGGACACCAAACTGGCATATGTAAATGACTTGCATAAACAAAACATTTTAAAAAGTTCTTTTAAAAGGTAAAACTGAAGCAAGAAACTTCACCCTTAGATTGCAATGACAGGCTGGGAGCTAACGGTCCAGGGGCACTCTTCCCTGCACTGACCGTACCTGTGGTATTATGTTCACTTCCAGGCACCACATTTCAAGAGAAATATTGACAAACAGCTATTTACCCAGTAGGACACCAAGATTATGAATGAGAGAGCTGGAAACCATGTCACACAGTAAAAAAAAATAAAGAAAAGGGAACACTTTGCTTAAAAAGGAGATTTCTGGGTAGACATCAGTGATCTTGAAATAGCTGAAGGCCGTCACCTGGGAGACTATTGGTTTCCTATGGCTCAGGATGGCAAAACAAAGACCACTAGTGCTCAGAACTGTTAGATAAAGAAACAGTTACACCTCATAAAGTGAGATTTTAGTTACCCACAGTATCTGAGATGAACAGTCCATCAAAAACACAGTAAAAAAGATTCTTTGTATAGACTTGAAAAGTTAAGTTTCATGAACTCAGAAGTACTTTGCAGTTCTAAGAGTAAAACAAAAATTACCCTTAAAATATGGATAAATGTTCCAGAACTGTGACTACTGCTATATTCGCACAAGTGTCCCACTTACCTAATTTAGATACCTTACATACTAATCCATTCCAGGACTATCAGGGCTCTGTCCCGCTACCTCTGCCACGAATAACCATTCAGTTTCTACCAATTCCTATGCTGTTTGTTCCATTTCCTACACACAACACCTGACAGATATACAACTTGATCTAGAATCGCAGCACTGTCCTTTCCAAAACCCTATCCTAGACACAGGCTGCTTTCAGACCCTGATCTAGTCTGTGTTCCCTGCCTTGCCTTAGCTGCCCCAATTCTAGTTCCTTGCCTCGAAACCTGTGATGTACTGCCATTTGAACTTCCACAACTGTTTTCTTCCTCTTCCTCATTCATTCATCAAAGACTGATTAAGAACCTACTATGTTCGAGGTACTGGTAGGCCCTATACGGGAAATAAACAGTTGTATTAGACACAGTTCCTGCCCTCAGGGAATCTACAACGGAGAAACAGACATACTGCATCTATGTAATCACTAGTCAATATAAAGCCATAAGAAAGCAAAGGCATGAAAGTGAAGTAATATTCCAGACAACAAGAAACATTCTAACTTGAAGACTGCGATCTGAAAAAATATTGAGGAGGTGATATTAGAATCTGGCTTTGAAAGACATACAAGATTTTCATTGACAAAGACAAAGGGAAAAAAACATGTCAAGTAGAAAAACAGGCATAAGCAAAAGCACATGTAGCAGAAAATACAGTGGTAGGTGCATGATTATCACATCAATAGATAACGTGATGGACTATAAAATGCCAACAGATAATTAAAGAAAGTTTCTCTATGTCAAAGGATATAGAAACTATGGAGAGGTTTCTCCAAGGGCAATAATACAATCTTCCCTACATTCCTGCTGGAACACAGAACAGGGAATGATCCTACTCAGTGTGAGGGTTCCAGGAGACGGAAGATGCTCCCCTTTCCATTCTCAGGGGTTTAGCCCTCCTGGCCAACAGCTCCAAGCCCTCCCTAACCAATACTAATAAAAGATTTTTTAAAAGAACTTTGATACATTCATGAGTGTCGAGAAAGAAACAAAATATGAAGTATGATAAAACTGGAAATAAAGGAATCCCCACTACTGGTCCTGGCTCTGCCTCTAACTCAAAAAAAAGAAAATGACCTGTTTTCTCAGCCGTAAAATAAATGGGGATAAGAATAGACGACTTCCAAAGTCTCCTGTAACTTAAAATTCTATAAATTCACTTAGAAAAAAGGTCCAGCTATATTTCCAGGTGATTGGAATTCAGCTGGTTTAAAACATTAATTTCCTCAACTATAAATGTTGATCAAATTTCTACTCCTAACTTGTTATGAGAAATTACATTAGATAAATAACAAAACCAAGTGACTATAAAGCTCAAACAAAACTTTACATCTATACATTAAAACATATACCTAGTGGACTTCCACTTACAGTAGTTGTAGGGTGACTTGGATTAGACTAACTTTCCCATACATAAAATTATAAACTCTGTACAAAATATAGAAACAACTATTTAAAGGCAATGGAAAGCACCAAAAGCAAGTAGAAACTGGAGGGAAGTTGAAAGAACTGAACTGCATTGGGTGAGATTCACATTTATATGCTTTTTTGCTTGAGGGGCGCCCCCATTCCTTGAATTAGGATAGGTAAAACTCAGGTTGAAAATCATAGTCTTGCTGGCTTAAGGAGTCAGATGGCGTAGTTCAGATCTGCCAAAATGGCTGAAAAGTGAGAGGGATAACACACAAAAAAGGGAAACACAGAGGGGAGCCCCAAAACCTACATATAAACTCTGCCCAAATTCTGGCTAACCCCTGAATTGTGCATGCATAGGAAAGACTCCAAAGACCCTGAAAGAAGAAAGCAAAAAATAGCAGAAAAAAGCAGCAAAGCAGATTTCAGCTGTTCTTCACAAAAAGGGAAAGAAAGTGTGGAGATGTAGACTCAAGGTAAGCAGCAGTTAGAACAAAAACCAACAGTCTTCGTAAGGAAATAACAGATCAAGAGTCTGTATGATATATCACCACAATGAACTGTATACAACTGAAAATTACCAGACACGGAGGAAAGAAAATGTAATCATAGGCAAAGAAAAACAGTAAACAGAAACCAAGTCCAAGAAAATCCTAATGTTGGAATTAGCAGACAAGTACTTTAATGCAGCTATTATAAAAATACTCAAGGAATTAAAAAATATGGTCATAATAAATGAAGAGATAAAGAATTTCAACAGAGGAAAAAACAGGACCATTTAAAGAAGAACCAGGTGGAAAAATTCACTGTATGGGTTAAGAGTCTAGAGATGGCTGAAGAGTCAGTGAACTTAATAACTTAATAAAAATTATCCAGTCTGAAGAACAGAGATAAAAAGTTTGGGGGAAAAAAAACAAAAAACAGAAAAAACCGAGCCTAACCGACCTGTGTGTGAGATGTTATCAAGTGGTCTTCATAGATGTAACCAGAGTCCCAGAAGCAGAGGAAAGAACAGAATAGAAAATGTTCTTTAGAAATAATGGCCAACAACTTCCCAAGTTTAGTGAAAAACATACATTTGTAGATCAGAAAAAAGTTCAGTAAATCCAAAACAGGATAAATACAAAGAAAACAACACCTAGGCACATCATATTCAAACAGCTGAAAATCAATCACAGAAAAATCTTGAAAGCAGCCAGGAAAAACTGACATGTTATATACAGGGAACAACACAAAGCAATACCTTATTCTCATCAGAAACAATGGAGACCAAAAGAAAACGAAATAACAGCTTTAAATTAAGGCAAGAAACACAACTATCAAATCAGAATTCTATATACAATGAAAAAAAAATCCTTCAAAAATGAAGATGACATGAAAAAGTTTTAAGACAAACAAAAAATGAGTGTACTGGTAGCCAACAGATCTGCTCTAAAAGAAATGCTAAAGAGAGCTCTTCAGGCTGAAGGAAAATAATATCAGACAAAAACTCAAATCTATAGGAAGAAATGAAGAAATCAAAAAAACTGAATTTAATATAATACATAGTAAAGCGATTTTTTCCTGCTCTTCTTTAAAAGACATAAAAAGACAAAGCAAAAATTACAACATTGTACCGTGAGGCTTATTACATATTTATATCTAAACATACATGAGAACAAGGCACTCAAGGGATGTAATACTATAGTACTACAAGGGTCTTGTATTTTACATGAAGGGGTAAAATATTAACCCAGTATGGAATGTGATAAATTAGGGATACACATTGTAATCCCAAAAGCACGGTTTCTCAACCTCAGCACTACTGATATTTTGGAGTGGAAAACTGTTTTTCTTGGAGAGACTGTCCTGCGCATCGTAGAATGTTTAGCAGCATCCCTGGCCTCTACCCACTAGGTGCCAGTAGCACCATCACCCCGTCATGAAAATCAAAAATGTCTCCAGACATTGCCAAATGTTCCCTGGGGAGTAAAGTAACCGTGGTTGCAAACCACTGCCCTACAACAACCACTAAGTAAGCAATGCAAGCTAAAATAAAGACAGAGCAGTGTTTCTCAAAGTTTTTTCCATCATGGCCCCCTAACAAGCCCTTTTTCCTTTTTTTCCTAATAACTCTAGCCCATCCCATAAAATTTGAATACTCAGATATACTGTACATTTGTTTATATAATGCACCCTATTGGAGACGCAAAAACATAGTAAGATATGTTTTTCACAACCTCCACCAAAAACCAAGTATAGTTCCATGGGAGCAACAACCCCCACTGATACCAACAGAGGAACTTAAATGAAATACTAAAAGAATTTTTTCTGGCAAAAAAATATGAAGAGGAATTTTTTAATGAAACAAATAGAAAATAAGTAAACAGTAGACCTAAATTCAACCGTATCAACATTAACTATAGATTTTTTTAATGTTTAAATAAGAGACATAACAAGCCAATAGCAGAAATAAAATGGAATAGTAAAAAAAATACTAACTCAAAAGAAAAAATGCAAGAATATAAAAAGGAACAAAAAACACATGGCACAAATAGGAAACCCAACCATGTCAATAATTCCATTAATAAATATGAATGGTCTAAACATCCAATTAAAAAGTAAAAACTGTCAAATGAAATTTTTTAAAAAATCAGCCCCAAACATATGCTGTCTACAAAAGTGGCAGCTTAAATATAAAACACAGAGGGGCTAAATGTAAAAGGGTATTTTAAAAAGATCTAAGATGCAAACATTAATCTAAAAAATCTGGAGTGGTTATAGTACTATCAGACACACTGAATTTCAAAATAAAAGATAAAGACGGACATTTCATAGGATAAAAGACAATACATCAAGAAGATGTAATAATCGTAAATGTGGCTGCATCTAATAACAGAGTTTCAAACTATATAAAGCAAAACAGGCAGAATAAAGAAACAAATTCACAATCATAGTTGGAGATTTTACCCGTCATAATCAATAGAAGAAAAAAAATCAGTAAATATACAGACAATATGACTCACTATCAACCATCTTAACCAGACTTTCATAAAACACTACACCCACAACAGCAAAAAATCAAGATAGAACATATGGTGGACCATTAAAAAAAAAAAAAACACAAAAATTTCAGATGACTGAAATTTGTTACAGAGTACACCTTCTGTAATCACAATCAAATATAAAATAGAAATCATAACACTAAGATATCTAAAAACCCCTATAGATTTTGAAATTAAGTAACACTTTTCTAAATATCCCACTGTTCAAAGAAATCACAACGGAAGTTAGAAAACATTTACCTAAATGATAATGGCGGGGGAGGGCGGTTATCACTTTGTGAGGGGTGTAAATGTATGACTATTACATTGCTTTGTACACCTGAAACTAATAAAAAATTTTAAAGATAATGAAGATACAATATTATCAAAACTTATGGGATACAGTTAAGCACGGAAGATAAATCCATAGTTTTAAATGCTATATTTAAAAAAATCATTTAAAATCAATGATGTAATATTTTATCTTAAGCCAGAAAAAGTCAAGCAAATTAAAATAATAATGAGCAAAAACAATAAAATAGAAAACAAAGGACAAAGAAAATTAACAAAGCAAAAAGTTGACCCTTTGAAAAGATTAATAAAATGTATAAACCCGTAGCACGACTGATCAAAGAGAACACAATTTACCAAAATCAGAATTTAATAAAGGGATTATCATTACAGACTCTGCAGACACTAATAGGATAAGGGAATATTAAGAACAATTTTATGGCTAATAAATCAACAACTGTGATGAATCGGACAAATTCCTTAAAAACCACAATTTACCCAAACCGACACAAGATAAAATAGAAAATCTGAAAAGCCCTATATCTATTAAAGAAATTGAATTATTAAAAAAATCTCAAAAACATCTCCAATCCAGATGGCTTCACTGATGCATTTTATCAAACATTTACAAAAGAAATAAAACCCATCTTATGCAAATTCCTTCAAAAATTAAGGAGGGACTACTTCCCAACCCATTCTGTGAGTCCAGCATAACCATTATATCAAAACCTGCAATGAAAATTATAGATTAATATTCTCGTAAGTGCAAAAAAAAAAAGGATCCTTAACAAAATTAGTTAAGTCAAAACTGATACTATATTAAAGATACATCATGACCAAACGGGCTTTATTCCAGCAATGAAAGTTGTATGCTACACTATACACCATATTAACATATTAACAGACTAGGGGGTAAAAGCAAATAGTCATTTCAATAGGTGAGGGAAAATCTTTTGAAAATATTGAACACTCACTCACAATTAAAAAAAAGAAAACAGAAAAAAACTTTCAGCAAACTAGGAATAGAAGGAACTTTCTCAACCCAGTACAGGGCAGCAATGGAAAACCTACAGTTAATATGATACTTAGTGGTAAAATAAATGCTTGCCCAATAAGAGAAACTAGGCAAAACGTCCACTCTCACAATTTTACTCAACGTTGTACTACAGGTCCTAACCAATGAAATAAAACGGAAAAATTAATTAAAGCCATGAAGATTGGAAAGGAAGAAGCAGAACTGAGGCTCTATGCAAAGGACTTGATTGTTTACACAGAAAGTCTTAAAAGTAAGTAACATTAACAAGAATTGAACCAAACTGCAGGATACAAAGCAATATACAAAACTCAACTGTTAGTTGGGAAGGGGGTGTGTGTGTATGTATGTAACAGCAACTTTACAATTCTTTAACTCTAGAATCCATGTAGAAGTTCATCACTTGATGGGTCTTTGCATTTGATTAACATTTTCAAAGCAAATATATTAAAACTATAAGAGAAACAAGTTTCACATTATTGTAAATACATGAAATCTCAGACTTTTAACGCCATTACCAACAAATCTAATTTTTCCATGTTTCTTCTCCATTTATAAAAGGTCAAGAGTCAAAGTGAGCTTCATGTGGTTCATACAGTCACTACCACGGCTCTTTTCTCTCTATGGAAAATGCTTGCTGCTGAGTAGTAAACAGGAAATCATACGGTCATTTTCTTTTTCCTTAATCACTTCATAATTTGTTTCAAAAGTCACTTCGTGAATAAAACATGAACAAAAGGTACACAAGTACATACAATGTACAGAAGAAGCAAAGGCCCTTGGACTTAGATGAGCACCCAAAAAACTATGCATTTTGACTACATCCCAACAATCACACATTAATATATAACCCAGTTTACAATCTTTATGTTATTAAGTACATTTTGCATAGTGGGATTAAGCTGTTTTGTGAGAACACTCAGAGATTCATAAAGTTTTAGCTTGGAATTGATCAATACTAATGTTCTAGTTCATCTAAACAAACTACTATACAGAATATAAAACAAATATATAATTCAAAGGACACATTTATGATATACCTGAAATGGAAACTGTAAGTACAAGGCAAACTAAGGGGAAAAGTTCTTTGAAAGCACAAACTGGTTCCGTACACAAAACACACATCAAAGTTCAATTTGTTAGATAACCATGCGAAAAAAGTTTAAGAAATTAACACATCCACACAGCACTTTCATCAATCAAAATGTTTTCAATGGTAAAACCACCTTTCAATCTGTACCAATTTCCAAACAGTAAGATTATGAGCTGACTAGAAAAACATTACAGATTTTAACTTATCAAGGAACTGGCTCTCCACTGCATAATGAGGTTTTCAACAAACTGTACTATTAAGCAAACAAAATTTTATACATTACAATAAACCCTGGATTATATTATTGCAATCTACTTAATTCTGCAACTTAGATCTTTTAAGATGGTTAAATTTCCCCTTTATTTAACACAGTAAGTTTCTTCAGAGCAAATACTACCACTAGCTGTAATGGAACAAACTAAGAAAGCAAAACTTCTGACATCTAGTTTAGAGATCTCGAGTCCCCTGAAATGTACCTTACAGGCTGCTCTTCAAAGGAGACAACCTGACAAGTGTTCACTGTATATGCAGACATCTCCTACGCTGAAGTGCAGCCAAATTGTGAGGTGCTCCGCCAGGGCCATAAAGGAGGAAAATGTAGACAATACTTTACTCTCTGTTTCTTTTATTGTCATTTCTAATATCAACAACACTATGTGAACATGTTATCTCAATTAATACTCACCATTCTGCAACTGCTCCAGAAAAGTACAGAAAAAAGGCTTCACTACTGATATGCCACTAATAACAAAGTTAGGAAAGCATTGATGATGCTACACAATGTCAATAATTACTTTTAAGTCTTTTTTTTTCCCCCCTTGTTCTGGAAGATATTTACTGAAAAACAACTTATCCACATTAGACGTACAAATAAAGTGAGATTATATCTGAATAGAAACTAACAAGCACTGATTCATAAAAACGGGTCTGAGAAAAAGGACTGATATTCAAAGTAAGGGCTATAACTTTTTTATATCAGTACCCTTTATTAATACTTTAAAAACACTCTTCTACACACATTAGCTTGTAATATTAAACCACAGTGAGGTAAAGACAGCAGATATTACCATGTTTATTCTTAAACGAGTACACCCAAGTTCAGGTGGTAACCATCTGCCCAGGGTAAACAGATAGCAAATATTAATAATGCTCTTTTAGAATAAATTCTTCAAACCAAAATATAGCCAAACACCAAGAGATTATACACTGAAATTTACTTCACTAAAACACAAAATTATTATTAAAATAATACTGAATCTCTTTAAAGGAATAAATTAAGAAGGCTGCAGGGAAAAAATGCCCAATTTGGTTTCCCCTAATATTTCAACTAATGCCTTCAAGAGTACAGTTAAATTTAAACACTACTATCACAAATCCTCATTCAGTGACTCTAACTTGTCATAAGTATAGACAAAATACATAAATTGTAAAAATAGACAGAGGACACCACCAGTAACCCCAGTCTTTCATTCACAAATATACCCAGACAAAAAGGGATCACCAGTTACCTGAAGAAAACTAACACCACCAAAAAGAACCAAAATAAATAAAGTGAAAGAATTATTCCAAGAGGAGAAAAAAATTAAAAATAAAACCTATTTAGTATCCTAAGATTAAGATTATATTATATATGTAAAATAAGAGCAGGTAGTTATAGACTACAATGAATTTCCAGGAATATAAAATAATAGCTGAAATAAATAACAAAGGGCTAGAAGAGAAAGTCAAGGAACAAAGAGGGGAAAAAAGACCTAAATAATGAAGGAAAAATTTTAAAACAGTGCATTGATATTGAAGCTCTAGGGGAAATTAAAGAAAAAAAACAAACCTTAAAAGAATAGAGAGCACAGAGGGAACAAGTAATAAAAGAAATACAGAAGATTTCCCAGAACTGAAAAAAGACACGAAAGTCTACATTTTCAAAGGGTCCACCACCAAATGCTTTACAGGATGAATTAGAATGGACTATTACTCATCCTCCCTAAATGTTGTAATGCCAAGGGTAAAGAGGCAGCAACACAAGAAGCTTCCAGAGAACCAAAACAGGTACCTACAAAGAAAATATTCCTATTAGCACCAAACCTCTCATCAGTAAAACGGGTTACTAAAACATAATGGAATACAACCTTCAAAACTCTGGAGAAAAGTGTCTTTAAACCGAATTCTGTACCTTGCCAACATATGTATCAGGTGTGAAAGTGAAAAAGTTTTCAAACACTGTTGACAAGGACCCGTACACATGCTTTCTGAAAAAATTACTTCAGGAAGCACTGCAGCAAATTGTGAAATAAATCCAAACCAAAAAGAGACATGACATCTCAGAGAACACAGAACTTGTCCAAGAATGCAAATAACATAGTTATTAGCTGAGCACCATACCCAGAAAAAAATCAGCTCATAATAGAACTTCAACAAATAGTATGATTAAAAAGCTGGATAACCAGCTTTACAGGATGAAGGCATATACTCTTCTACCAATAGAGAGAAAATGTGGCAATTAGAAAACCTAGGAAAAACAGTTGTAGCCCAAACTAGAAGCCAAACTACTGTACCACATCTTGAAAGTCAACAGTGTATTAAAAAACCCATTTGTTCTCCATAGATACCACGACACTCATCACACTACTTTGCTTAGTAGTTAATATTATTTACAGAAGCATAATATTGATTACTGCTTTTCGGAATCAACAAGTATAACTATTAAACCTTGACAATATAAAATAAATGTTACAGTTGACATAAATTGGGAAAGGAATCTGAGAAATTCAAGGGAAACATTGTGAAAGGTACTAATTTTTCTCAGCTTATAAAGTGGCAAAATAATGTCTAAATAATTTATAGAATTAATCGTATGCAAGCTAGATGTTTAACCATAAAGGCCAAAAAAAAAAAAAAAGGGAAAATGAAGAGAATAGGTATTAAAAGTTAAATTCTTCATTTTTCACAATGGGGACATACTAGATTATGTAAGATTAGTCAAAAATAAAATTTAGCATATTACATATAAAACTGGACTAATCAGCAGAAAAACTATAAATACAAAAGGTCTAAAATGGTTATCTCTGAGGAGAAAAACTAGTTGGAAGAGGTAGAAGGTGGATTTTTACTTTTCATTTTATACCTTTGTGTACTATTCAAATTCTTATGTTTATAAGACTATTACTTCCTGAATACACACACGCGTGCGCGCACACACGAATCCTCTTTCCCTAACCACTGCAGGAAAAACATTGAGAAATTCTTTTTTACTTTTTCCTTTTTCTATATCCCACATACTATACCAACCTTCTACTACGGTATTTCAGAGGAGACACAATTAATTAAATAGACTCAAGAATCACCTTAAACCCTTGATAAAATGTGGTGTTAGCAACAGCTTATATTTGTGTTAAAATTGTCAAAACATATCCATATCTATTATCTCATTTAATACTCACAATGATCTTGTGAGAACCGATTTTAGAGATTATTAAAGTAAAACTCTAAGAGGTTTAAGTGACTTGCCATGCCTTACCCCCCAAAAAAACAAGAAAAATAGTAAAATAGACAAGTTAAAAAATAAACAAAAAGAATACCTCATAGAGCACTGCAATCTGAAAATGCTTTCTGAGTTTATAATATTAGAAGAAAAGAAATCAATACAAATATAAAAGAAATCAATACAAATAGTTGGCCGGTTTGGAAAACATTTTGGCAGTTTTTATAAAGTTAAACATACACTTACCATATGACCCAGCAATCTTATTCCTAGGTTATTGCCCACCAAAAATGAAGACACATCACACAGGGACATGCACGTAAATGTTCATAGCAGCTTTATTCATAATAGTCAAAAACTAGAAACAACCCAAATGTGTGTCAACTGGCAAACCGATAAACTGTCATTATGTCCAGACAGCAGGACTACTACTCAACAATAAAAAGAAATTAATGCTATGCGCAACATAGATGAATCTTAAAAGTATTATGCTATGTGAAAGTAATCAGACATAAAGGACTACGTATTATATGATTCTACTTATATGAAATTCTAGAAAAGCAAAATTATAGCAACAATAGATTAGTGGTTACTAGGATTGATGGAAGAAGACTGACTGCATCAGGGAATGAGGGACCCTTTTTGGGTGACAGAATGTTCTATGTTATAATCATAGTGTTTGTTACACGACTGTATGAATATAGAAAAATTCATCAAAGTGTACACTTAAAATTGGTGAATTTTATTATATGTAAATTATAACTCAATTAAGACTGGTTTTTTAAAAACTCGACAATACATAATCACATTTAACTACTGTCAACAGCTTTTCAGTATAGGTATGCACAGACCTTAAAAGAATATTAAAATCACCATGTTAAGAGGTAACTTTTAACCAGAAAACAGATATACAGTAACTTCAAATTTAAGTTACTGTAATGAACAGCCCTCATCCTACTCAACATGGCCATGTGGATACACAGTAGTTGCCTGGCAACTAGTCTAAACTCTAGATTTCTAATAAACACATTGACCACATTAGTAGGTGATCTCATAGAGGATAAACTAAGTTTTATACTGAAGAGTTCTTCCTGTGATATTACAAAAGTACAGTAATGCACATGAATTATTTATCTAAAGTAGGAGTGAACAAGAAATACTAAAAGTAGATCATAAAAAATAAAGACATAAACTTAAACACACAAAGAAACCCTTTCCTCACTTGCTCTTCTGCTTCAGGACTTTACTTACCTAATTCATGAGACTGCTGAATCCATGAGTTAGTGGGTGAACCCGTTCCCCTTTACTACTTTAAGCCCTTCCCATGCCACCACCCAAATTGGCTTAATATAATTAAATAATTTTATTTATGCTTACATGTCTTTAAATACATACAAGTTAGACACTTTTCTAGATATTAAATCATTCTAAAGATACCTCTCTGGATTATAGAGTCTGTAGACAATACAGGAAAAATACAACACAAATTTTCTGTAACATGCATGCACACAACATACTGGATGACTATAAATGATCGAAATCAAGAATTATAAAGAAATCCTAAAGAACAAGCAAATTTCTAACACACGTGCTACATATCATTTCTTTCTTACCGGACACAGTTTACTTTGTTAACAGCATCAGAAAAAACATCAACTTCCAGGACACCACTAACTGGTAGCACACTTACCAACCATATGATTTTTGGTTTTGTTGAACACTTACCCCTCTTCTGAACCCAACCTTCTTTCACAATGGTAACATCGCTCATGATGGCTCCCCTCTAGCCCCCAAGTTGGAGAAATGGTACTTTGTGATATCAGCTTTGGGGTTTGGATTCTCTGCTGCTGCTGCCCTTCCCACTCTCTAGTGATGACTCAGCCTGGAAGGAAGTATTGAAGAAAGAATTTCTTTTTTTTCCATTCTTGCAACTCACATAGCAATAACAAACAACTAATTCTTTGTAAATGTCTTCAACTGGCCTGAACTCACATAAAAGTCTAGCTCTTCAAACTGGGGAACTTATTTATTAAATAGTTCTATAATGAATGCACTTCCCTGGTCTTGTGACAGATTTCAAACGATAGTGAAACTTTTAACCTAAGAGGGTGTAACAAAAAACTGTCTTAAGAAAACCACTATCACACCTACACAAATAATACAGAAAATTTGTTTGGTGATGTGTGTTTGAGCTGAAAAGGGAAGAGAATGAAAGTTAAGTGGACTAAAAGTAAATCTTCATGTATGTCTAGTTTCAAAATTTCTGTAAATTTAGAAATAGTTATGGGAAAGCAATTGTGAATGTTTTTCATTGCTGTATTTTCTGTAAAATACAATTTGCTAAGAAAACCACCATGTATTTATGCTTATTCTGCCTTGTTCCAAGAAATATTTTAGGTTGATTACAAGTAAAACATTATAAATAATGTAGAATCAAATATTTTTAAAGTAGACAAAGGGAATATGAAACAATGGAAATATGAAAGTGGAAAAGAGATACGTCAAGAACTCTTACAGGTTCTTCCATCTATTATTCTCAGGTAATCTTCACTACAACCCTCAGAGGGTACTATTAACTCCATTTCACAGATGGGGAAACTGAGGTTTGCAGAAATTAAGCAGCATGCCCAATTCTAACACAGCTAATGAATGATGGAGCCAAGACCTGAATCCAGGCTGTCTGACTCCAGTGCCTGCACTCTCAACTCCAAAACTGTATTACCTTAAATAAAGATAAAAAGAAGCCAGAGTAAAAATCTACATATTTGTGGAAGATTGGGCCACAAATTTGGCACAAAGCTTTCAGGAAGCAATGTAAATAAGGAAACACAGTTAGTTTCAATATTTACAGTAGTCGTAAGTATTTTTAAAAAGAAAAAAAGAAGTTGCTCAGAAGGAATACACTTCTTCCTGGGACAAAAATCTGAAATTTATCCCACAGGTCTTTACAAGCTACCTTATAGTGTAAAAACCAAAGTCCTCAAAAATATCCTCACATATACATAGCAATGAGTTTCACAGAGCAATTTCTTATTGTCCCTCTCAACCTAAAAAGGAAAACACCAAGATAACATTGAGTTAAAGCATTTCCACAGAGAGGGACCAAAAAACGTGGTCCAGGAACACAGGCATAAATTTTAGCTAATAAGCAAAATGGATAGATGGATTATGGAACTATACTATTTTTCTTAAATTGGGTTTTGATAAATAATGCCTAACAGTAACTCCAAGGTTGGATTCCTTCACTACTGAACTGAATTACAGTTCTTTTTACAGTGCAAATTAAATGCAGAGCCTCATCATTTAGCAGTCAGGAATCAAGACTTAACAATTTCTTAAGCAAGCCTACAAAGCTGGTGTGGCTGAGGGAAGGCCACCCCACCCGCACCATGTGCCACAGGGCCCAGGGCAGCATCTACGGTAGGGCCAAGCCTGTCCTCAAAATCGGCAGGATCTCCTACTGTAGAGTCAAAAGGCATACCAGAATCTGGGTGAATTTCCCCAAAATCTGCTGGACAGACTATTAAGAGAAATTATGGAAAAATAAGAAAAAGAAAGATGAAAAAAGAAAACCAATTCTTTGGTCAGGTAAGTTTGGGAAATTCTACAAACCACGTCTTTCTCTTGAAACATCACTATTAACATATTAAAGGTACAAAATGCATGTAACTTTATGTCAGCACATCCTAAATGTATTTGAACACAGAGGGCTCTTTTTCTTTAGTAACATGTATTGATATCAAGAGGAACACACTTTGGGAAATGGCGACAGGATATGACCACATTGCCACAAGACAAGACCCAATTTACCACTGAAACCAGGCAAAACAAACAAACAAACAAAAGTATCCTCACTAAAGAATCCAAAGATCATTTTAGTTTGATTTATGTAACTTCCTAAAGAACTCAACATGGTCAACTGGCTACATAATACATATAGAGCTAGATAACAAAAGGGGTTAACTCTTTACACTACATAAATCATTACAAGGAAATTAAATATTGGGAACACTATCACAAAATGGTACCTTCAAAAGAGCTGCACTGCAGAACTTCTCTGTGGTAGTATTGTAGCAAAGGGCCTCATAGCTATCAAAGCCTATAAAATTATATAAGTTGGGTCAAAGAAAATTCGTATCAATATTCCTGGAATTGTAATGGAAGAAAGATACCAGGGATCAACACTTAGCAATACCAAAAGATAATACATATCCAATAAACGTATTTAAAATACGTACTTTCCTATTCAAATAATGTGTGTTACAATACTCTTACTAAAAATGCTACAAAACCAAAGCCATGAAAATTGATTCTATTTTTTTAAGTGGACATCTCTTTATTAGAAGAAACTTAACTGGACAAGAACGTCAATTTACAGTTGAGAAAAGAGGCAAGACAGATGAAGTGAGTTGCACAAGGTCACACAGCTACTTTAGGAGACAACCAGGCACATGCTCCTTCCACCAGCACTGCCTCTTTAGTATAAAAAATATGCTGCAATATCCAGATCAACCAGACATAATGAATTTTGTTTCATAATGAAACTGTTTCAAAAAACTAGTATTTTAGATAAAAATGTTTATCAGTGCTTCTATAGTTAGATGAAACTGCTAAAATATATGTTGAATCAAGAGGACAAAACTTATCATCTTCATCAAGGCCAGTGAACACACACATTATAGAGATGGTTTTATCCATTTGTATCTTAAGATGTTAACAGATTCTACCCATAGCCATAATTTTCAGCTTTAAAAACTGCTCGTGTCTCTACTGACTAAAATGACACGTTCTTTGAACATAACTTAAAAGACATTCTAAGGTATACTACATACAATTGTGATCAATACACTAGAAATAAATGCTGTCTTTTGTGTATCAAAACAAAGCTACTGACTTGTAAGCAGTAAACGACGTTCTTTGATTTCATGTTCCTACAGTGGCCACACTCTTGCACCAACTCATCTCCACTCTGCCACTCAGTGTCCCATGTCACAAGGAACACTAATCTGCAAAACGATGAGCTGGCCTTCCAGGATGTGATCTGTTTCCTAAAGTAGAGTGAACCTCACCTCCTCCTCACAGTCCTAAATTCTCTCGAAATGTGTTCTTTCCAATGAGCTATAACAGACAAAATTTCGTTTATTTTTCTTTTAAGCCTATTGCATTAAAATTTTCATTGCTAGGTAATCTCATTCTTATAAAAAATTTCACACAAAATTCTTGGCAGATTCAATGTAGAATTTACACAAAGCAGTTACACTAAAGGCACTTTTGTTCAGAACTATTTGAGAATTTGATGATAATAGTAATTGCATCTGAATTGCATCATTGTACAATTTACAAAACATTCTCACATCTTTTACCTCATTCAGTAGCATTATTATTTAGTAGAGCAGTGCCTGACACATAAGAGATGCTCAACAAATCTGGAATAGATGAATGAGTGGATAAACCAAGGAATGAAGATGCAGCTTTAGATAACTAATAAAGAACAGACTAAGCAAACTAACATTCTACGTCAATGGCGAGAATGGGATTAAGCCATCTTAAAAACAATCCTGAACTTGAACATTATAGAAGCACCTACATATAAATAATTCAAATTACAATATTCTTCCCTACTCATTGAAGTATGTTTCCTATAGACCTCCATTAGTTGTAAGGACTAACACACGTTAAAATTAGCCTTTTGTTCTAGACATTTTTGACATTTTTTGTTGAAATGCTCAAGTTTCAATTCCTAAACATATCAAGCCTCAAGACTGCCCAAAATTATCCATTATGGGAGGAAAAAAGAAAAAGAATGGCATATTTTCTTAATGATACTTACAATAATATTTTAAAGATACTTGTTTACTTACGGCAACTAATCATTCAATTTGAAGCAAAAATTAAACTTCAAACATTTTCTAAAAATTTCACTCAAGAAAATAATTATATATAATATATATTCAGTTAATAAATATGTATTGATTGTCTACTCTGTGACAAGGACTATATTACAGATACAGGGAGGCAAGCAAAACAAAGTATTTAAAAATCTTTTCCAAACCTTTGTCATCAAAGTACTATCACATATCTAACCTCATTTGACTCTAGAAACAAACCCATACAGTAGCTATTGCGTCCACAATTTTGAACCTAGGAAAACTGTGACTAAGCAGTAATGTTGACGTTATTTCCCCCCAGTTACCAGAATAAGTTAGTGACAAGTAACAAGAATGACTATTTGCAATTCAAGTCTTCTATAAGTTTGGTATGCTTTCTACCAAATAACATGATATGAACTCTCAAAAATATGTGTAACATTTGAGAATAGGTCTGAACAATTTTTTCCGTATCAAGGTATTTTTCAGAAGTCCACTAAAGTACAACATATTCAAATAAATTTAAATTAAGATATAACTGTGGTATCACACATGAAATTTTAACAGAAGACTAAAGGCAGGGTGACAAAGTTATAATAAAGGGCACCCCAGCAATTCTCATTTTTACAAGAAAAAAATCCTAGGTTAATAATTTCCACTATGTCAATTTCTAAGTTAAAAACCACAACAAATTATGTACTACAACTTTCTCTAAACTATAGAGTTGTCTATAATTAACACTATATAGAATATAATTGCTCCACACCACAATTTTTATATACTTTAGATATGCTAGCCAAATTGAATTAATAAAGACAATTAATGTTCATATACAACAGAATTGTGCTACTTTGAAAATACTAATACAAATGATGGTCAAAGGTAACCATAATATAAGTTTGTGGTATTCACCTATTTACTAGAAATAGGTGAAACTAATATATGCCGTAATAAATGCATAAGGCTATCTATATAAAACTTGCAAAAGGATTTGAGGGAAAGGAAAAATACTGAAGTGGCAGGGAAATTCAAGGCAACTTGCTCTGCACTTTGAATAACTAACTCTAAGCCAGTCCGTCCCTTTCAAGAGTTATTATCCTGTTTTAAAAAAACATACCATATAGGGAAGTGAGCCACACAAATTAAATTTTGAATACCTTCCCTCTCTTCAGAGTACAATACACTATGTGGATTTTCTTAAAATTATTTCTATAGTTACCTTCACTGAGTTTTGCATTATGGGAAAATGCCTGAATAAGCATAGGTAAGAGTTCTGACTTTCACACAAAATAGCAGTTCTTTCAAATTGCCAATGCTTAAGAATCAACTTTGCAAACTTTGAAATATATATACAGAAACATAAGGCATTTCCCCTCTCTTCCCTACCCGGTTAGGGTGCTGAGTGTCATTTCAACCCACGGTCATTATTAATCCAATTAAAAAGCAACTTCCACTAGGTGATATATTTAATATTCTAATGTGGAACAATTAGGAAAATGCTTATTGGATCCCTCTGATTCCTAAACCACTGAACATACTATTGACAAATTATTCTCTATATTTCTCATGTAAAATGTGGGCTTGTCGCTATGTAAAGTTACCTGTAATAACAGGGGCAGGTCAAGGGTTGTTACTACCGTATTTCTCCGAAAATAAGACCTAGCCGACAATCAGCTCTAATGCATCTTTTGGAGCAAAAATTAAGACCCGGTATTATGTTATATTATATTACACCCAGTCTATAGCAAAGTAAGACCAGGTTTTATATAAGATTATATGTAATCTTATAATTATTATATAATTATGTAAGACCCGGTCTTATTTTACTATAAGCTCTAATGCGTCTTTTGGAGCAAAAATTAATAGAATAAATTATTTTACTATAAGACTGGGTCTTCTATTAATTTTTGCTCCAAAACACGCATTAGAGCTGATTGTCCGGCTAGGTCTTAGTTTCGGAGAAACACGGTAAAAGAACATTGGTTGCACAGTTGGCCATATTTTTCCAATACATGTGTAAAATCCTTCTAAAATTTGCCTTGGGGACCTCCCTCATAAAATGAAAAAAAATAAATAAATCACACACCTGTACAACATACAATTGGTGTATGGTCCATTAAATGCCAAGAATCAGTATGACAGATTGTATCTGATTACACTGAGCTAACCAGTGGATATGGAATCCTGTAACAAAGTTCATCACCATGGTACATTAGGAAGAGCCTGGACAGGCCAAAATACTTGGGTCCCTGTTCCCAACTCTGCCCCCTCCAGAGCGATGTTGTATAAGGTCCTTTAATTCTGTGTCTGCTTTTTTAGCCATAAACATAAAAGTGTAGCATTAGATGAACTCTAAAGAACTCTACAGCTCTCCCATAGCTAATGTTTATCATTCTTCAAGTTCAAATCTACTAAGTATCTACTTTATTTATAAATGGCATCGTAGGTGACAGTATGTGATTGTACACAGTTCCTGTCCTCCAAAGTCCAATACAGTTGGGAAAATAATCAAACACCAATTCCACGCAGACAAAATCTGAACTCCAGTACTGGGAAAATACCATCTTCCTTCCCCTCCAATACTCCAGCCCCACAAATATAGTCAGAGGCTTTCTTTAATTAATGTAGGGGAGAGAAATTCTCATTTGAAACACTTCTAGTGATTTCTTCTAGTAAATCTTTTTACTTTGCCCTTTCAATGTTAAGAAAACATACCTATTTAGATGTGTAAAGTATCTTCAGTTGGCAAGAAATAAAGAGTACTGAAAAAGGAAAAAGAACTAAAAAGCAAACCCACAGGTCAAGAAGCATACATTAATTTATTAATCAACTACTATTTGAAGATCACCTGGCAAATGAAAAGTATTTACATCGAATACACTGAAGAATGGTGCTATAGACATTTCAGGCATTTAGTTCAGCATTTGAAACAAACGAAACAAGGATGTTATGGATCAGTCAATAAACGTTTTACTATATTAACTTGATTTCTGTGGAAACTTATTGCACGACATTATCAAAATTTAGCACTGTCACTGTGAACTCTAATAATAGGCACAAACAAGTTAGGAAAAACACTAAAAAGAAGTGTTTCAGAACGAAAAAAGTTAAAATGAAACATCTTTATAGTGCCACAATAAGTGTTTTCTCATGTGAAAATCACTGATTTCAGAAGTGTAGCATGGGTTATCATGAAGATTAAATGAATTTATACATGTCAATCACGTATAACAGTGCCTGGCACATGACAAGAGCTCACCAGGCATTGGACAGTATTAAGTCTACACTCACTCTAGCTCTATCAGACATACCAGACCCTAATGAAATACTGAAGTTAACATCAGATGATTCAGGGCTATCTTTCCAGGAGACTACAGAAAAGTGCACGTTGTATAAAACCAGGATTTAGAATCCTGATGTACACTCTGAAACCTGGAGTTTAAAAACAGAACAATTTTAAGTGAATGAAATATTCTAACACAAATCTATAAAAAATATGTGCATTAATTTTTTATTAACTTTGGAAAAATTAAAATGCAAGTCAAATTACAAGACCGATTTGGTCAAAACAAAATGAAATGGTTTATTTTTCTGTCTTGCATGTTATGTTATTCAAATTTAAATGGTTTCAATGTTTTTTAATGCTTGAATCTTAATCACACTGTGATTAAAGACAAGATTCTATCAAATCATGTTAAAAATCCAATTAACACATTGTTAACAATAATTACCTTATCTTCCCAAGGGTGAATTCTTGAACTAAAAGGTGTAACAACAAAGAAAGTGTAGCTATCCTTTCACCAAAATATGCAAAGTTTGAAGTAAACTCTAAACTTCCACAAAATCAATTTGGTAAAACAGTTTCCTCTTTTTAAAGAACCCCAAATAGTTGGAAATTTCCACTGAACTTTTGTAAGAAAAAAAAACCTTTCACTTGTTTAAAACAAAAGGTAGAGTTTAAAAAAATCTTAGATCCGTACTTTACCCAAGACTTTATGCTAAGTACATTTGTCCCATGACATGTTTTGGTTAAACATGTGATCATTTGCAGTCATCTGAAAACAAATTCTCTTTCTAATGGTAGTGATCTTCTGAATGAAATGTAAATAAGAAAAGTTTTTCATCAAACCAGCTCCAAACACAGTTCACGCTAACATTTGTTGAATGAATGAATGAAATCTTATTTAAAATATTTTACAGCCATAAACTTACATAAACAAAAAAGTCCAAAGTCGAACCCTTAAGTACTCAGACACACAAAACTTAAACTAAGTTGATGTCAAACTAAAAGTTAAAGTTGCAAAACAATTCACTAAGGTAATTATGCAAAGGCTAAGTGTACAGGACAAAAATGAATACAAAAAAGTTTCATAAATTATTTGGCAGAATCAGACTATTTCTTTAATACTATAAGCAAACATACTATTGCAAATACACAGTACAAATATACAACAGAAACTAAAACTCTACATTCATCTCAATTCCAGTGTTGTCTCATTCATGTGATATGCATACTTCTCTCACTTTAAAACTAGAAGCTCAAGCCAATCAAAGATATCGGGGTCAACCCCAGTGAGAAAAACAAAAAGCAGATCTTCAAATATAATAATCTCCTTGGTAAACTTTCAAAGTCAAGATTATGTACTGCCAAAAGAAAAAATACCTACAGTCTTGATATATATCTTTCAAATAATTGTGCAGTCATATAACTTGGAAAACTAATAATTCATTAATAGATATTTTAATAAAAATATTTTCATGTTTTAGACAATTATGTCCTGAACATGTGTGTTTTATTAGTCGACCACCCCCTGAAATATTCATATTCATTTACACATATTTTGCAATGACACTCAAGTTGGGAAGAGAAAGTTTCCTAAACCATCTTTATTGGACTGTTCCACCTTTGGTTTTTTCCAATGATTTCCTAACAATCTATGATCTACTTTAATGAGTTTCCACCAAAAGCAAAATCCAGTGGTTGTCTAATGATTTACAGTCTACTACAAGTTCTATAACCACGTTTTACCAAACATGGAACACATATCTAAACCGATGATTTGAGGCAGTTAGCAATGTTTTCACTGCAAAAAAGTGATTATTTCGTACCTTTTCGATTTAAGGTGAACTTAAAGATTGTGAACATTTTATTAATACTAGAAATTACTCAATAGACATAGGTTTCACTGTTGAATTTCTATTTGGAAACGTTATGAATTACAAATTACTGGACTTTCAACCAATTTACCACACTGGTGAAATGAGTTGGTTTTATTTCCATCACATTATTTTGAGGTAAGAAATGTGAGCTTCCTAGCCTTGACTTATGGGTAAGCACTTCCTCTGCTTTTCAGAAGATAAACTAAGTATCAGTACTGAAAACCTGGCCCCAATGAGATTCAATCTAGCCTAACGGTCTATTCCCGGGAAATCCCAAACAAGGGGTGACCCCGCCTAGGAGTCAGGGTGAACGCAGCAAACCCGCTAGCTTCAACTTAGGGCTCTGGAGGGCCCCACCGGCATCATGGCTGATGCAGACCGAGGCGCAGGAGGAGGTGGTGGACGGGGAAGAGGCTGGTTTGTTTACTTGCAGCCAGAGCCGCCGCCGCCAGCAGCGACAGCATCACTGGATCCGCCAAACCCAGCATCTTCCGCACATTTCTATTCTTAGCACACAAGTCCCAAGCGGATCGAAACCCCACTACTATTAAAAACACAGACAAGCACGTTACCCACCGCCCCAGCGCCGTCTTTCCTGCGCGCCGGCCGTGGGGTGGGTGGGGAGGAAGGAGACCCCGGGGGACGCCGGTGCATCCTCGCCTTCACCCCACCCCTCGCGCACCGGCAGCCCCGGCGCAGGAGCGCGGCAGACAGCCCCCTCCCCCCAACCCAAACACTGCCACCGGCGCTCCACGCGTTATGTAACCTCGCCGCCACCCCCCGGTCCGAGCGGGCGCCCCCTCCCCACGCCGCGCCGCCCGGCGGGGAGGGCCGAGCGGAGGGAGTGGAGTTGCGCAGAGACTGAAGGCGCCAGGGCCGGGGCAGCCCAGACGCGGACGGTACCGCTAGGCCGGGGACACCCTCCCGCAGCCCCCCGCGCACCGCCGTCCCCAGCTTCCCCTGGAAAGTGAGGGGGTGCCCGTGTCATCCACGCCGGGCATCCCCCAGCCTCCCCACCCACACCGCAGCCTCCGCTGACCCAGCCCCCGCCCACGCCCCCGGCGCGGTGACAACCCCGACGCCCCCGCCTCCCCCCACCCGGCCGCCGCCCCCCGCCCTAGGGAGGCCGGGAGGGAGGACGAAGCCGGGGGCCCGGAGGGGGTGGAGGCAAGGCGGGGAGGGGGCGCGAGTGGGGGCGGCGGCTGTTACCTGCAAAGGCGGCGGCGGCGGCGGCCCCGCAGCTGCTCGGGCGGCGGCGGAGGATGGAGCCGGGGGGGCGGGGGGAGGAGAGGGGGCGACTCGGGGGTCCCCCTCCCTCCTCCTCCCCTCCTGTCCTCCCCCCACCCCGCAGAGCCTCTGGCCCCCTGGAGCCCGGAGCGGCCGGCGGGAGGGCAGGCGAAGGGCTGCAGGGGAGGAGGGAGGGAGCCGGCCGGGCCGGGCCGCGGAGCTGGAGCGGGAGGCGGCGGCGGCGGCGGCGGCGGCGGCGGCGGGCGGGGGAGGGAGGAGGCGGAGACTCTACTTGGGAATCGGATATCGGCTACAAATTCAATTCATCCCCAGAAAACACCGCTCGGGCGGGGGCCGGGCCACGCCGGCGAGGCGGCGGCGGGAGGCGGGCGGCGGCGCTGGGCCCTCGGACGCGCCCGGCACGGGTCGGGGGGCTGCGGCCTCCTCTCCCGGCCGCGCCTCGCCGGGGGGACCCCGCCGCCGCCTCCCCGCCCCCTCCTTCCTCCCTCCTGGGGCCGCCGCCGCCGCTCGGTTCTCGCCGCCGCCGCCGCCGCCGCCGCCGCGGGGCTTGTTGTTGACTTTGAGGAAAACTCCTGACGTCAGGGGCTGGCTCTCGGCGACTGGCGGGAGCGGCTTCCCCGCGTCCCCGGCCTGCCCGCCGCCTCCGCTTTCCTCCCGGCCAGGCCCGGGTCCGCAGGCTTCCCCGCGCCCCCCAAACCCGCGGCGCCCCGCGCCCCCTCTCCTCTCGCGAGAACATCCCCCCAGCCAGCCGGAGCTGGGAGTGGGGGCCGTCATTCCTGGGCGGGAAGAGCTGGGTTTCCCCTCGCCTTCGCGGCGGGCACCCGAGGCCGGGGCGTGGAGGCTCGCTGCCCGCTGAGGAGCCCGGTGCCTTCCACGCGCGCCGCCAGCCCGGGGGCATCTCCGCCCGCCCCCCGCGGTGCCGGGGGTAGTCCGGTGGGCACACGGAGCACTCGCACCAAGAAGTGCGGTGCTCTGTGCGGAGGTAACTCCGAAAGCGTGGGTACGCGGGAACGGACCCCACCCATCTGCACCTCAGGTGTCAGTCCAAAACCTAAAGCAATTTCTCTCTGTCCCAAGAGTCCAGTCCAAGTACACCTCTCCGGAGAGCCACCCACAGCGCTTCCTGCCAGCAGTCCTAACCACACATAGTACCCAGGTTGCAGTAGGATCGTAATCCACTCTTAAAATTACTCCTTTTTTAGGGATATTAGTTTTCATTGACTTTGGGGAAGCCATGATGTATTGCATTCGCTACGAAGAAGATACCGTTTCTTTCTTTGTAAGTTCATGGCTCCTGAGAATATTTGCAATGGAGACACTGTTTTTGCAAAATGGCCATGTTTTACCATACATCACATTCCATAAAGTTTGTTTTTTCTTACAGCATGTTCTGTCACTTCTGAACACTTTGAAAAAACCATGTTATTTCACCACAGGGCACTATACCTGTTATGTCTCCTAATGCAAGGTTTCTTATTAATGCTTTGGCTTATTTCTGTAGAACAGTTTCTCCTCCTGACAAGCACTTCCTTCTCTGCTTTTCCATGTCCTGACAATATTGATGGTAGTCATTCTTTTGTACTATATCCCTGGTATTTATATAGTGAATTGTATTTATACAACTATGTCTACATCTGGTCTCTTATGAAATGCACATCTATTGGGATTGTGGACAAGAGTATGAAACCTAATAAGGGAAAAAAATGGTTTGTTTTTTTTAAGTCAATGTTCTCCGTTTGTAAGGGTAAGGTTTCCCTGGCCATTCTATACCTTAAAAACTTGCCATTTTAAGATACACAGTTCTCCTGAGAGAAAAGTCCTCAATATCTGCTTTTCTCCTTTCCCCATATTTCCCAGCACATGGTGAACTAAGTAAAATGAAAAATAAAAGACTGTATCTTAATTTTATTCAGTTTATCTGTGTATGAAATATACGTAATTTATTCCCATAATTATCAGACTTCTAACAGTCCCTACTGGCAAAATGATTCGATTACAGTTCTTGCTGTAAAACACAAAAATGGGTCAAATTTCTATTCTACAGTGACCCAATCCACTTTTATTTTGAAGAAAATAGTTCCTTACACCACCACCACTAAAAAGAGTATCTGGAAAGCTCTTTTAAATATTTAACTCTGAGAGTTACAGTATTCTGAATTACTAGATATCTCATCAATTGCGATTTTTGTTTCTAACTTTAGCATCAACATATTTGGAAAAACCAAATTTGTCTTATGAGCCATACTGCCTCAAAATATTTCTCTTAGTCTCATCAGATGGTATTAAATCTTAGGTGGATTAAACACTAAAGTTTCATATCAACTATCAATGGATTATATACTCTAGGCTTCCTGTACAGTATTTGAAAAATTGTAAATTTTTATTTCTGCTCTACTTTGCTCTTCTATAATAGTTTCATAAATTTCTATAATAAAAGCATGTTAGTTGTTATAGAATTATTTATTATAAAACTATTATTTATTTAAATAGCATTGTTCTTTCTCAGACTGTGCCATCATGAATTTGGCAGACTCTGTCAATTGTGGTATGATGGTACTCTGAACAGAATGTATGCTAGATGTCTCTTATCTTTATTGTTACCACATCCCAATAATATGGGGAGAAGCAGCATGTTCACCCATGGAAATGTCCTTCCTAAATTTCAGACAAAAAGCCCTCATTCTTTTTAAGCCAGATATTCTTAAGGCTAACATCTCTCAGGAATAGTAATTTATGCATCTTAAGAAAAATATTCACTCTTCTTGACTACCAATGAGTAAATTAGATACTGAGAGCTATTTCTTAGTACTTCCACCATTTCTTGGGAGTAAGTTAAAGTTGAAGGCACATTTAGAATTTCAGGACATCGGATTACCTAGGGTTGGAGATTTATCGAAAATTAATTTAACAAAAATAAAGTTACTGCTTCTCTGTCTTATTAAAAAGGGTTTCTTGTCTCCAGTGTCTACAACAGGTACACAAAGTACACATAGAATAAGTGTTTATTGAATGAATGGATGAATGAATGAACGAATAGATCCATGCCCTATGTGCAGTTTACATAGCACTTTCCTCTTGGTTTATTGGAAAGATCATGAATGCATTTGGAGACTTGTTGACCTGAGTTCAAAGCCCCTCTCAACAGAATTTATGTCTCAGTCAAGTTGCTTAACTTTTCTAAGCCTTAATTTCCTCATATGTGAAATGACAGTTCCAACTACTTCAACAGCTTATTAAGAGAATTAAATGTGATGAAGTATTAGATAGTATCTAAAACAGTGATTGGTCAGCCAGCTAAAATTCCTTTACCATAAATGTGAATATATTCACTGTAACAATAGCTGCTACAACAAATAAATACAAAATTCTATCCTGGCACACAACTATAGAAGTGTATTTCTTATTCGTGTAAAGTTCTGAATGACAAGCAAGACTCCTTTAAGCACTTATTCTTAATGCTTCGAGCCCAAGTTTCTTCCACATTAGAGCTCGGAAATGTTCATCACATAATCACAACTTCAAGCTGGCAGAAGCGGGAAAAGCATGAAGAATCATTCAAGGAAGGTTTTATGTACGTCACTTCCATTCATGTTCCACTAGCGACAACTCTCCCAAGCCACCTAACGACAAGGCAGGCCATGAAGTGGAGTCTAGGCTGGGAAGAAAAAGAAATAGTTCTGATGAACAGCCAGCCAGTCTCTGCGACAGTTGATTTCTGAAACAGCCATGTTAAGCCTACAGCTGTAATTAGTGAATATCCTAGATGATTAATAGAACAATTTCCAAAAGAACACAGTTTATATCCACATAAGTAGCACAAAAGTCATTTGCAATAGTAATCAGTACTAACTGTCGTTTTCTCTTTTTCACAAATGTCTTTCTTAAGGCATAGGTCAAATGTCCGTATCAGTAATTCGTGAGAATACTTAAGGAACAGGTATCGCACTAATCGGATGCCATGTGAAACTGGGATACGTAAAGGCCCTCTGGAAACTTCCCTCTTATTTCATTGTCAGATTTTTTTCCCCCCTGCTACGTTACTAGAGAGACAGTATTGTCACTCTCTCTCAGACAGCTACGTCTGTTAGCAATTAAGCAATCTCTAGACATTACATTTAGTATTTCAGGACTCTTGGGTCACAGAAAGTTACTGACCACAATTAAACAACTGCTTGTGGGACATTGAGCTAGAATTCATGTCCTAATTCCAAACCAACAAGCATACATAATTATTATTCCTGGCTGTGTGAGAAAATCAAGGTATGCAAATAAAACTAATACATACATATTGTAATCCCAAAGCCTCATTTTGGGATATAATTTTAACTTCCTGAAGTGGTGTGCATTTCTAGTTGTTTCAGAATCTGTTCTGTGGGGACTGGACTTTTCAATACAACAGCCAGCAGTAAAATAATGATAATAAATTTCCAACCCTAGGTAATTACCTCAACTCCTTCCTCAGTTGTCTCATGTAATACAGCTCTGTTCCAGAAAGTTTCCCCACCCATTTTGAACATAATTTCTTCTGCTAATGAAAATACTTTCAGAATCAACTGGAAAGTTCTATATCTACACCCGACTTTTTTAAAACCCACCATGACTTTTTTTTTTTTTTTTAACCACGAAGGACACTTCAGTTGTTGAATTCATTAAATAATACTGGTTTACTTTTTTATAATAAGAGGATATCTAGTCTCAATATTTTTTTTCTATTGACCATTAGTTACTAGATACTTTAAGCTGCAAATTCTATCTCAACTCAGAAGTTGGATTTTAATTTAAAACACTGAATTTGAGTTTATAATTTGGCTTTCTTTAGGCTGAAAGCCTGTAGTGGGAAAGCAGGCAAGCTCAGCTTCTCTATTTCCCCATCTTGTTTTCCTGTTCCACCCCACAAATCAGTTTCTGGGTGAAGGACAAAACCGTTCTTCTTATCCAGCTGGTACCCTTGTAAGCCAGCTTTGCACACACTCAGCCCAACACACAGAACCAGCAATTGGATATGCAAGGCCCAGTGCAGAATGAAAATGTTGAAAAAGAATTAAGAATTTCAAGGTGGCAGCAGCAGAGCCTTAAAGCAAGTTCAGGTCCCTGTGCACAGGTGTGCGCAGGTGTGCACAGATCGCACAGCCCTGTAGCTGCTGGCATGTATTTGAGGTTGGCTCTCCAGGGCCTCTTCGGAGAGTTGCTTCTGCGCTCCTCTAACTGCAACCCCTTGTGAAAGTTAATAAACAGAAATCTCATTTAAAATGGAGTCAGAGGTTAGAAGCTAGAACTCTCAGGCACGTAGACCCCAATGGGAAGAGATGTACCTTGCATCTCCAACAGGAAGATGGACTCTTTGTCCATAAAAGAGACTTCCTCTCCCTTGTTTCTCTGGACTTATCCATGGCCCACCATTAGACCACAGGCACCAAATTACAACTCTTTGTTGTTCCCAAATAATCCCATTTTGCTGGAGAAATAGCTGGCTGGCTGTTTCTTAAAGGTCAACCCCCTGACATGGCTGATGCACCTTTGCCTTCAGCTTGCTACTCCTGATCACCCTTCAGCTTCTGTTTCCTCAGTCCTGTTGCAGTCTCCCTGTTGGAGTCCTCAAACCCTCTGGCAGAAGGTCTCTGAGGCAGGACTCAAGATGGCTCCAGGCCAGCTCGCTCTCTCCCATGGGACTTTATCTGGGCCATGGGAAACACTCACACATTCTTTGCCCTGCAGGTCATTCTCTCTCTCTTGGTTCTGCTACAGAATCAGTTGGGCAGCCTGTTTCCCAGTTTCCACAGAATCCCCTCATTATAGGGAAAACATCCCAAGTTCCCACATGATCCCATGGAAACCCATGGAAGCCCCCTGGCATGAGCTGAAGAAGCGTCCTCCACCCTCTCCTCACTGGAGATGGGGAGCTCACTTTTCCCCAGTATAGTCCCTTCACGAATCTCCTCCATCTTGAATTTTCTCCACTATTTTATATTCTTAAAGTAAACAAGAACATTTGAGTCATAGAATAGGCTTTAAACTATTTTCTTCACAATACCTTCAAATAACCTAACTTGACACTACATACTTTTTGTATTTTGGGATCTCAGTTGAAACTTCAGTTTTAAATTCCTATTAAAAAGCATATTCTCTCTATGGTGTAAGTATTTCCTGTTTCTTATGTAGACGTGCACTTACGTGTATAAAAATTACCAGCTATTACTGAAAAAGTATATTAAGGTTAACTGGTGTTCAAGGCACAAAATTAAATAACATCTTCTCTACATTTGTGTGCATTTGTTTGACAAATATGACATCGAATTGCTTTTTCATACATTGTTACCTACATTAATGATATTAAATATTTATACTCTTGTCTTTGTTTAATTTTTCAAGTCTTTCTTTAAAAAATCTAAAATTGAACACTATGAAATTTTATCTCTAAAGAGCCTATGGTATAAAAACGTGCCACAGAATAAAAACATAGAAGTATAATTTGGATCAAGAGTTGGTCACTTCAATGAAGGTTACACTGAGCCATGAAAACCCCTGGATGCAGGCATGAATCTCAAATCAGATAGAGTTTTTTTAATGGAAGACTGCCTTGATTTTTCTTTAATGTCTGTGATTACCAAAGAGGAGTTGCCTTCCTTTGCTCTATATCAAAGTATAAAAAATTCAGAAAATGATTGGACTTTGGTGTCTAGTTTAAACTCCTTAACTTTTTCTTGCTCTATTCAAACTGCTATTGTGAGCTTTTATTTTTTTTAATTTTATTTATTTTATTTTTTATTGTGAGCTTTTCGTATGCAAGTCAGTGAGTAACAATTTGCTAAACACAGGTTGTGCACTAAACACAGTAGGTCTCCTTCTACCTCTCATTTTCTGAAAACTTTCTTCTTTATAGACGTCTTCTTCCAAATATCTGAGAAAGTCCTCAAGTTACGTGACATCTAGGAAACTTACTTATGAGCAAAAGTTTCGTTAGATGATTCGTAAGGGACAATTCAAAGAGTGAGGAAAAAGGCAACGTTCCCAACTTTTATTCTTCATGCATTTTCTCTTTAATGATGGGTTATCGTAACCTCTTTTTATTAAATCTCCAGCCAGGATTTCATAAAACCATTTGCATATTTGCCTAGTCCTATGGTCAGCCCTAGCAAAATCTTTTACACCTCCGATTATACAGTTCAAATTTTATCAATCACTTCAACATAATTCCATAAATACTTGTTGACTTTCTATACAGACAAAGGTCTAGAGACATATATGAATACAACAACCCAGTGCCTACTTTCAAGACAGTCCATCTATTGGTAGACCAACATAAATAAGCAACTAGAAGACAAACAAGTGTGACAATAGAAATATGTATAAAAGGATAAGAGAACACATCCTGGGAATAATTGATAAAGGAATGAAAAGGAATAAGTCAGGTCAACCTAAAGAAAAGCGAATGACATTTTAGTTTAGCTTTTAAATGAGTTCAGAAGTTGATCAGGCAGTAAGAGACATTCCAGATTGTGAAAGGAACACAAAGTGATACAAGAGAGATTTCACATCAGGGACTCCAGGAAGAAAAAAATGGGTGCAGAGAGGATTTCAATGATGTGAAGACATTTGAGCTGGGCTTGACAATAACCATGAGAGGAAATAAGAGCCTATAATTATGTAAGAATGGTGGACAGGGAGAAGAAGGAAGACTCTCCAGAGTCACATGATGTGGAATCATCAGGACTGAGTAATCAGATGGTGGGCAAGGTGGTGAAAAGAGCCTTGGGGAACACTAACACTTGAGGGCAGAAGGAGATGAAGAAAAACTAGCCAAATGAGTACGAAGAGAAACAAGAAGCTATAAAGCCAAAGTAGGAAAGCATTTCACAAAAGGGGGTTATAGTCACCAGTGGAGATGCTGCAAAGGAAGTCAAATACAGGAGAAAATCTGATAGGTCTCTACCAAATTTTACAGCTGGGGAGTCATCGGTGGAAGTACAATTTCATCGTGCAATGGGTTTGAAAGCTTCACTGAACTAAAGAGAAAATGGCCAATTGAGAAAGAGGGGATAGGGGTGTGATGGGAGTAGAAACTGATATTTATTCAAACCTACTGTGAGCCGAATTCTGTACTGGCACTTTGCTTAAGTGTGACAGGACACTCTTGTGAAATATTAACAATTGTTTTCTTGTTTCTGATTCCCCTAGCTCTTCACCAGCATTTAAAGAGCTGGAAAAGTTCATTCCCTCAGGAAAGAGATGGCAGGGCCGACTGAGTAGGCAAGGAGTCCTTTCCTGGCTTTTTATTTCAAAATCCTAACCCTGGGGAAGAAGTGGAAATGATTCTAGGGCTGAAAACAGCAGACTTGGGAGAATCCATGATGCCAAGACGAGGCTTCACACACTTGTACACCACCACCACCACCACTAGAAAGTTCTTCAGGCTAGTAGAAAGAAGGGACTGCAGGAGTAGATGGGTGGGCTTCTGCGGAAGGGCAGGCCTCATATCCTACCCTATGGGGCCAGCCCAGCTGGGGGAATGAATAAATAAACTGACAGCCTTCAGGATTCCATAAACAGAGGGAAATTGTGTTTCTTCCTCATGAAAGCCTGGATGGAGGGAAGAACCAAAGGTTGACTTGTCCCTCTGGTTAATGTAGGCATTCAGGCCCCACAGAGCTTCCTGGGACCCAGCGTGACTTGGGCAACGACATAGTTTGTGTGACCAGGATTTCTGAGCGTAGGTAGACATCTGAGATCCCCTAGCTCAATTATGAGGCAGGATCAGCTCTGCAGTTCCAATACATCAACAAAAGACACTAAAAGGACTGAGGGACAACTCAGTTATAACTCTGAAGGACTAACAACCAAGGGGCAATTGAGGTGACCAACACAGTGTGCACAGACAACCAAGACCAACAGCCCTTTCTCTCCTTATGAATCAATACCATGTAAGTCATTCTCCCCTCTGCCTTCCCTACAGAACTTCATCAAAACCCCAGGCCAAAAGGAAGTTTCTAACCACCCAGCACAATGGAGACTCAACATATAAGTAAAGTTGAGTTCTAGAAATAAAGTTACATTTCCTAAACACTTGCATTTGAGAAATTAAGTTCAGGCCCACCATATCTATTCTATGACACTTAATCCTCATGACAACTTCATTAAATAGGAATTGGCATTCCCAGGTTACAGATGAGGAAATGAGTTCAGAGAGATTCAGGAACTTTCCCAGTCTAACAAGGGACAACGCCAGGACTCACACCAAGGTCTGTCTTACACCAGAGCCAGTGTTCTTTATACCAGACCACTCTGCTCTTTCACAAATTTTGGCAGAGCAGAGGAGTGGTAGCCAGAAGGGGATCCAGGGTGATGAGACTTTTCATTTTTGTAAGGGTAAGAGAAATTAGACAATACAAATGGGGAAAGGGAAAAGAGCCAGGTGAGGGGAAGAGATTGAAAATGAAGGGAAGAAGGGGATTATTTATGGAGGAATGATTCTAAAGGATATGGGAGGAGAATAAAATAAAAGGATAAACCATAAATGGCGGTGGGTACTTGTACCAGATAAGAGGGAAAGGACTTGCAGAAATAGAAAGAGTTTTGTAGACAAGTGGAGGAAACTTGACAGCTTTGGCGCTTGGTGGCATGAAGAAGGAAGGACCAAGTGGCAATGCTTGTGGGATGCAGGTAGGATGAAGACTGAATCAGAACACCTTGCATTTTAGTGCCTGAATATAAGGTTGTATATGTCTTATGTTTGATTGAGTTTCTTCAACTTTGTAGTGCCCAGATCTGCAACCCCTTCTTTTGGGACTAAAAGAGACATTTCTCCAGCTGCTAGGAATGTTAATTGCTGACATTTTTAAATTAAGCCCCCTTTCCAGGAATTGTCCTCTACTGAGAGCCACTGTGCCCCAGATTATACCCCCTTCCTAATGACTGTTCAGTCAAGGGATTGTAAGGTCCAGCCCCTTGCCTCAGTTTGGAACAAGTCTGTAGGACCATTCATACCCCTACGCTCCCCAACAGCTCTCCCAGAGCCCCCCATCCTAACACACACACACACACACACACACACACACACACACACACGTGTGCACAGTCAGTTGTCTTCCTTGTGTATTCTGCGAGCACATCCCCAGAACGTCCTGCAAGCCAATCTCCATCTCAGAGTTGGTCTCACCTGGGAATCGGACCTGAGTGAAAATGCCAGCATGTCTTGGGAAAATCAGTTTCATGGATGAATAGTTCTGTGGTGAGCAGCAATCTCCTTTTTTCCTATCCTCTTGTTTCCATGTGGATTAAAATTATACTCCTGACCTCTCCCATCCCTTATTCCTTCCTCCCCAGGGATTTTTCTGATTGGGGACTTTAGGTGGAAATAACTGGACACTTAGGCCATTCTGGTGTCCCTCTATTTGAGGGACAAGTCTGCTTCCCCCATGACAAAAGAAGCCTGCTGTGCAGGTGTGGCCTGTGGTTTTCTGATTCTGGGGTGGAACATTAAATTAACAAGCTTGTCTGTAGGCCTAACTGCGCATTGTCCAACCCAACCTTTACTAATGTAAAGCCACTATTTTTTAAAACATTTTTTTAATTAGTTTCAGGTGCTCAAAACAATATAATAGTTAGACATTTATCATTTATATCCCTCACACAGAGACAACCCCCATCCCCCCCATCCACTACCCCTCTGACATCGCACACAGCCATTACATTTCCACTGTCTCTATTCCTAATGCTGTACTCTGCTTCTTGTAACTATATATATATATGTGTGTGTATATATATATATATACATATATATATATATATATATATATATATATATATATATATATATATATATACACACACAAGCCTACAGACAAGCTTGTTAATTTAATGTTCCACCCCAGAATCAGAAAACCACAGGCCACACCTGCACAGCAGGCTTCTTTTGTCATGGGGGAAGCAGACTTGTCCCTCAAATAGAGGGACACCAGAATATATATATACACACACATATATATATATATATATATATATATATATATATATATATATAAAATTGTAGTTGACATTCATTATTGTTCAGCTTCAGCTTCAGGTGTACACTGCAGTGATCAGGCATCTACATCATCCCTGAGGTGGTCTCCCTAATGAGACAAGTGTCCATCGGATACCCTACAATATCTTTACAACATTATTGATTACATTCCCCAAATTGACTTTCGTATCCCCCTGGCAATCTTGTGGTGACCGACTGTGCTTTCTAATCCCCTCACCTTCCCCCTTATCCCCACCCCCGCTCCCATCTAGCAACCCTCAGTTTTTCCTCTATGTCTCTGAAAATGGAACTACCTTATGATCCAGCAATTCCACTCCTAGGTATCTATCTGGAGAAATCCAAGACTAATTCAAAAAAATTTATGCACCCCTATGTTTATTGCAGCACTATACGCAATAGCCAAGACATGGAAGCAACCGAAATGCCCATCAATAGACGACTGGATTAAGAAACTGTGGTACATTTATACAATGGAGTATTACACAACCATAAAGAAGAAAGAAATCTTACCATTTGCAACAACATGGATGGACCTAGAACATTATGTTAAGTGAAATAAGTCAGACAGAGAAAGACAAATACCATATGGTCTCACTTATATGTGGAATCTAAAGAAAAGAATAAATGAATGAACTAATCAGAAACAGTCTCAGACACCATTTTTCCCCCAATGCTCGCCTTGTCTATTGTGTTTCCCAATTGGGGTCCACATTCACAAGGAGGTGAGAGCTGTGTTATTATACTTTACTCTGAAACTTTTACCCCTATAGCACTTAGGAAAGGGAAAGAAACACGATTTAGTGGTTGGGTGGCTTTGGGGGGTGAGAAATGGCAAGAGTGATAAGTAATGTGAATAATAAACATGATGTGGAATGTAAGGTAAAGAAGACTATAATGGTTTCAATATTTAGAAAATGTTCATGAACTCCAGGTCTTATATGCAAAGCAGTTCCTGCCTCAGAGAAGTGAATCACAAAGGGAATTTACCCAAGTTCCCGGTCATTAGATTTAAATCATTTGCCTTTATTCTCCAAATTCTTGGCTTAATTCAAAAGATATGTAAAGAACCAAGAATGTTGGCTCTGTTACAAAAAACTGCATCAGCTTTTTGCTAAAATCAGTTTTACCATTAACTTAATTACATTTTATTACCAAAAGATAAGTATGCTAAATGGATCCACATATCAAAACATCTATTATAGGTTTGCAGAAGTGATGGTAAGGATGACACTATTTTTATCAATGCTTATTTTTAAATTATTTTTATTTGACCTCATTTTACCCCAAATTACCTTTCGAGATAATTTTTCAGGCTGAGTCCCAAGTTAAGGATGGCTCGGAAACTTTTCCCATAGCAAGAAATTAGGTACGATTTCCTTGCTTTGAGAAAAAACAAGATTAAGAAAAATTTATATTTTAGACTCATTGAATGTTTCAGGTGTCATATTTTGCAGATTTCATATTTAATATAATTCTACTTCTGATATTCATTTTTATTACTTCACAAACTAACCAGAAGTAATAAGGTTTCAAGAGCTAGAAAGCATGTATTTGGCTTTTCTTAGCTGTTTGGGTCAATTTTAAGGTGTCTAAGGTACCACAGAGTATTGATGAAGTGAATCCATAAATTGTTTGTTGCTTTCTTGTAGCATTGCTTATCAATAATGCTTTTTGTCAGTTTCCTCTGAAATATCCAGATTTCTTTAAAAAATGGAAGCTATGCAATGGTAATTTTTCACCTTTTATGATTAGATTACAGGGTACAGGAAATGGGGGAACAGAGAGGCCTTCAACTTCTCTATTTTACTGTAATCTTCCCTGTCATCTATGAGATGAAGAGTATAGGAGATGACAAAATGGCTCTGCTCTCAGAGGTGATGATGGGTTTGCTCTGAGCTATCGACACTCATACCTGGGCCTCTTGTGATCAATGGCACACAATTTGGAGGCGGCTGACTGGGGTTAATGGTGCAATCTGTGGCTTTGGAACAGAGTTCTTCTCTATGTGAAACTAATTGGCCCATATGGGGATTAAACTGGTAACAGTGTCCTCATTTGTCAACCCATCTATTCAGCGTTTGAATCTGGTTGCATTTGAGTACTGTAATTCAACCAATGTATTTTCAAAATCATAATATTGTAACTTCAGAAAGAGAAAGGGTCATTTTTTAAAATATAAAAGCTATTTATCACCCAAATCACTGTAAGAAAAAATCATTACAAATTAAATAATTACCCTATAGCCAATTATGCTTAAATGAATATCCCCCAGGTGTGGGAAACAGAACAGGAGGCAAGTTGGCTTCCCATTAAGTACCTTATTCTATTGCAAATTCCAGAATTACTTTAAAAATTGTCAAGACACCTTCAGAACTCCTCCTGACTGCCCAATGATTGCATAGAGGGTTAACAACCTCAACTCTTCCCCAAAATGGCAGGTTTCAAACTGAGACCTTACCTTCTTTCCTCACTTTATTTTTCTTTGTTTCTATGTTCATCAGAAGCAGAGTATTTTTTTTTTAAATTAATTTACCAATTACACGATTAATGTCCTGATTTTGAAAAAGAAAAAAAAAAAAAAAGAAAAGAAAACCACATTGCCACAAAACACAGGCCCTTCCTTCAGTACAGAATTCAATTCAGACTTCAATTCAATTGAGGACAGATCTCAACAACACAGCATATTTACATTCCAACTTCTTTTTAGCTCCACTTAGATTTTTTTTCTCTCAATTTCTTCATGATTAACCTGATTCCCTTCTCCAATTCAACTGATGCTTAATATCTGACTAATACATGAAAAACAAGCCCCAAGTTGTCAATTAGGTGTGCTATGATAACGTTACGGGAGAGCCTACAGCATAGTGGAAATGAAAAAGTCAAACAGATAAAAACTAGAGAATAAAATGGTGGTTACCAGAGATGGGGGATAAGATTGATGGTGTTTAAGGGTATAAACTTGCAATGAGTGGTAAAAGAAGCCACAGAGATGTAATGCACAGTATAATGAATATAGATAACAATACAGTACTATAATTAAGTAATGTGATAAATATTTCTGCAATGGCAATCATACCACAATATACAAATACGTCAAAGTAAACCATTGTATACCTTAAATTTACATGATGTTACATGTCAAATTTATTCAGTTGAAAAAATAAAAGGGGAAAAAAAATGAAGAAATTTTTAAAAAGACAAAAAACAAAGCTCAGAGGGATAGCTAATGATGCTCCAGGGGGTCAAATGACCAACATTTATATGAAGTACCATTTTCTTTACTTAAACCCTCAGTTAGATGCTGTATTTCTAATATATAGGAATATTTACGTCTGCTTAACATTTGGTTCTTTTGTCTTCAAAAATTCTTAATTAAAAGGACTACTTTAGATAAATATGTGTATAGGATATTAGTCAGTCTTAGTATAGTAATCAAAGCTGTATGTATATGTGTATATATATATATATACATATCTATATATCTCTCTCTATATATATGTGTGTCTTATATATATGTATAAAGCTATATCAACTTTCTTTTGGTTGGTATTTACATGATTTTTCATCCTTTAATTTTAAATCTTTCTTTAAACTTTTCTGTATACTTATGCTTTGTATGGATTTTTAAAAGTGAAATCTGACCATTTTGTCTTTTAACCAGAGCATTTAGTTTATTTGCCTTTCCTATACCAATCAACAAAACTGTTTTTTTTTTAAAAATCTCTTATCCTATTTGATGGTTTCCATTTGTTCTACTACTTTCTGTAGCTTAACAAGCTCCCTCAGCAGATCCTGACTCAGTGGGAGGATGTAGACTGCTGAGGTCCAGAGCGCTTTTAATAAGGCCATTTTCTTGACCGGGATGTTCCCATTGTTACAGAGCTGAATTGGTGTCCCCTGCCTTCTTCCATAAACACGGAGAATAGCATAGGACAGTGTCCTGTTGGAGCTCTGCCCGTCAAGCTTTCCTCTCTACTGGATGATGAGAAACGGGGCCAAAGTGGTATTTTTCAGCTGCTGTCTGCCTTCAAGTTTCCCTAATAAACGTGACTTTACATTTATGTTCTGTCAGGCTAGTGGTATATATGTTCATGCCCCTTTGCCCAACATCTTTCTTATATCCTTTTTTTTTTTTTTTTTTTTAAGAATGGATTCTTTTTTTTTTTTTTTTTTTAATCTATGAGGCATTTTCTTTTTTTTTTTTTTTTTTTTTTTTTTCTTTTTTAATTTATGTATTTAAGTCAAGTTGTTGTCCTTTCAATCTTAGTTGTGGAGGGTGCTGTTCAGCTTCAAGTTGTTGTCTTTTCAGTCTTAGTTGTGGAGGGCACAGCTCAGCTCCAGGTCCAGTTGCCGTTGCCGTTGCTAGTTGCAGGGGGCACAGCCCACCATCCCTTGCGGGAGTCGAACTGGCAACCTTGTGGTTCAGAGGACACGCTCCAACCAACTGAGCCATCCGGGAGCTCAGCGGTAGCTCAGTTCAAGGTGCCATGTTCAATTTTAGTTGCAGGGGGCGCTGCCCCCTTGCGGGACTCGAGGAATTGAACTGGCAACCTTGTGGTTGAGAGCCCACTGGCCCATGTGGGAATCGAACCAGCAGCCTTCGGAGTTAGGAGCACGGAGCTCTAACCACCTGAGCCACCGGGCCGGCCCCCTTTTTGACTGATTATTTTTTATCGTGTGTTTTTTTTTCCGGTCCGCTATTGATTTGGCAATCACTCTCTTTATCTATTATTTTAGTAATCACTTTAGAAATTACAACATGCAAAATTAACATACCAATATCTGAAGTTAATCAATACCTTTACCCTCCTCCTGGAGTGAAGGGGGAGGTTAAAAAAAACCCAAAAAATCCCAAAACAAGGCTTGAACCCAATTCCTTCCATACTTACTAAATTAATGTTTTTGCAGTTGTGCATTTTAATTACATATCTTTTATTAAAAATCCCTACAAGACATTGTTATTAATATCTATGCAATCAGTGATTGTTTCATTATTGCTCCCCACATGGCCTCCACTGACATTGAGGTGGGGGGAGTTTGGCCTTGTTACTGACGTGTGTTAGTTAGGTTTGGCTGCCGTCATAAAATACAACAGACTGGGTGGCTTAAACAACATAAATTAATTTTCTCACAGTTCTGGAGTCTAGAAGTTCAAGTTCAAGGTTCTGCAGGGTCTGGTTCCTGGTGAGAGCTCTCTTCCTGTCTTGTAGATGGCCAGACATGTAATGTCTCTCACATGGCAGACAGAGAGGGAGAGAGATATAAAGATAGAGACAGGGAGACATCACTCTCGGGATCCCTTCGTATAAGGACACTAGTCACAGCATATCAGGGCCCCACCCTTATGACCTCGTTTAACCTTCACTATCTTCTTATAGGCCTTATCTCCAAATACAGTTACATTTAGGGCTTAGGGCTCAACATAAGAATTTGAGGACACAATTCAGTCTACGGTATGACGGATGGTCATGGAAGTCCTGTATCTTTTATAGGACTCCACAGACCTAACTCAGAGGGGAGAGGGAGGAACAGCTCATTACTATTGAAGGGGGGGTCTCCATTGACACAGCTGTGTCACAAACGTTATAGGGACAGTTACTCTTGTGAGTATGTCTGGTTATGTAAGACTGCCTTATTAGAATGGAGATTCTAATTTAAATGAGATTCTCCTACTGCCTAGAAAGAGGTAAGTTGTCATGTAAGAGGACCCCTGAGGGGGCACACGGCAATGAACTCTATGTGGCCTCTAGGAATCGAGAATGGCCCCGCTGACAGCCAGCAATAGAAGGGATCTTAGTCCTATATCTGCAAGGAATGGAATTCTGCCAACCACCACTTGAATTTGGAGGAGGACCCTAAGCTCCAGAGAAGAAGCAGGCTGGCTGACACCTGGACAGCAGCCTTGTGAGACCTTAAGAAGACCCAGCTAAGCTGCGTGCCCAAACTCTTAACCTGCAGAAACTGGGAGAGAATGATGCATTATGTTGGTTTTAAACTGCCATGTTCGTGGTAATTTGATATAGTGCCATAGATAAGTAATACAGCGCTCCAATTTCTGAGTCTTTTCTTTCTAACTGGGATCTCTTCTCCCCACCTTGCACATTACATCAGGTTATGTAAGACTGACTGTCTTATTAGAACAGAGTGAGATTCTCTCTTGTTGCCCTGGAAGGCATCAATTCCATAAACAAGTGGCAAGTGTACACATTGTGGGGTATGCTTAATGATGTGTCTGCAGCGAAAGCTGGTAAAAGCTTGATACATTTCTTGTCATATGAAGTAAGTGGGCTTATTGGAGAATACTCTCTTCTGCCAAAAGTTGGAGGAAACAACAAAGGGTAATAAAATTTAATATCAGAGGAGATGGCAACAGATGGGCTGTAGGCTTTTAAAAAAAATGAACGTTGGGATCTCTAAAGGTGAATGAATCCTTTATGGCTGAAAATGGAAGACAGGTTTTATATGTATACAGCAGACAGAAGAACCAAGCAAAGTCGAACTATCATGAAAAAGATTGAAAGTAAAAAAGTGAAAAGGAACACATCTATGATTAGCAGCAGAAAGTACATCTGTGCCAAGAAGTTAATCAAAGAATAAAACAAAACCATTTAAATAAGGATGATAGTAGTTACAAAATGTGTCATGTTAAGAAGCATGGAAGTCAAGTCAAAATCACTATGGTGCAAATAACAACGATGCTGGCACGGGTGCTAAAATATCCCCGAAGAAACAAGTTTTCCATCCAGAAATACAAACATGTCAGTCATTTCTTGCCCATTTCAAAATTCCAAAAGAAGTTGGGTCCAAGATACAGCATGAGTCTCATGCTAGCCAAACGTCATATTATTTCCTCCTCAATTAAATCTTCTCGGTGAGCTACAAATGTTTCTTTTGTCGCTAACCACTCCAGGTGGGCCTTGTTAGCTCCCAGTTTATTGCCAGATTGTTAAACCCACTGCTCAACTGAGTCCTGTCATTTCTTCCTCCTCCCACATTTGCTACCTCCACTCTATTCAATCACAACTGCTTACCACTCCCACTTTCCCCTTATACTTCCACCTCCTCATGTGCTTCCACATGGCCCTACGTGGTGGAAACAAAATTCTCTTCTCCATCTGACATCACCTTTCTCCTACATACTCCTCCAACAAAGCTCACCTCTTCTGGGGAGGCAATTCTGAAACTATTTTGATGACAAATTTAAATAGCACAGAATCTACTAATCAAAAGACTCTATCATTGATCTCCAGGAGGTCCACACGCCTCCCCCTTAAACACCCCTATTTTCCACATGTCCCTGAGTCTTGACTGCTAAGCAAATGTGAATCACCAGCCTGAGAGGCAGAGACCAAGTCCATGAGAATATGTTCTAGTTAGTGTCTGTCCTCTTGTTACAGAATAGCAGCCATAATTCTTAGCTGATTGGTAAAAAATAAACGTTACTGGGAATTTAGCGCCTAGTTCTGAAAATTGTATTATCTGACTGATTGATTTAATTATTAATTCCATAAGTGCTTCTTGCTTGCTGATTGCATGCCGTGCTCTGTGCTATCTGTACATTGGGGGCTAAACAGACTTTCTAGTGTGGGAGGTAAACGAGATTAAAAATAAAAGAAAACTACAGATTGTGATGAGTGTTTTGAAAGAAAAGAAGAGAGTTTGGTGATAGGGAATAAGGTGAGAAGGGAGTGAAGTGGTCAGGAATTTTTTGTTTGTTTGTTTTTCAATGACCACACTTTTACTGTGTTCCTTTTTTGGGTCTTTGCTCTTTGTCCCTCTGTTCTCCACGACTTCTATTCCCTATTTCCCTTTCATGCTCCCACCCTGGATTAGTTTTCTCTCTTTCTTACTCAGAAGCCATTACCCACCTGCTCCTTATACCTCAAAAACGCAAACGAGTTTGCACTGTGTGGGTTCTGGAGTCAGATCTCCTTTGGCCTAGAATTCTGGCTTCTCCACTTGTCAGCTGTGCAATCTTGTGCAAATTTCTTCTCAGTTCCCTCACATATATGAGGGTGATGATTATGGTTCCTAGATTCTAAGGTAGTTGAGGGAATTAATTAAAACACAACATGCAAAATAATTAATACAGTGCCCGGTACATAGCAAAACTCAGCAGATGTTAGCTGTTCTTGTTATTTCAAATATCTTGCCTGCATTTAAGATAATCTGCCTTTCTAGGTCTGTGAGTGTGGAGGGTGTGCTCATTTATGGAACTATGGCCCCCAAAGATCCAAGCACCCCGCAAACATAGTTAAGAGAGTAGAAAAGATTATTAGTTTCAATCACACATATCTTTTACACATATATATCTTTATTGCAATGGCTTTCCACACATGTTACAGTATAGTACAGTCGGTTGGACTACTCCAGAGTAAAATTTAAAGAAATAGAAATACCTAGGCAACTGTGACACCTTTATAATCAGTCTATTTGTAATTACTATGTATCCTAACCCCAATTTTCCTTTAGAATTCAACAAAAACCAGTAGAAGGAAGGAAGTCAAACCCATCCTGACTCTCCTTTGGAACGAGACCATGTCTACGAGGTTTTTGAGGCTTTAAGTCAGGTTGGCATTAAAAGGTTTCTGGGCTACAACACTAAGCTTCCCTAATTAAAAGGTGACTTTATTATCCTCTCTGATTCCACTGCACTCATCTAAGGTTTGTTTTAACTATACTTGGATTTCTACACAGCTGCTGAACTTTGGTGCTAAAGCCCCTGTAGACTGCGTAACACTTGTACGCTCTCAGACTTAGCTTCATTTTGCTACTAAAGTGAGTCCCTCCTCCCTGAGGATTTTTAACATTTTTCCCTTTGGACCTCAATTTTTCTCCTCAGGAAAAGATTTTGGCCACATTATTAATCTCCATATTTTGTTATAGAACTCTTGGTGCTTTCTCTTTTTCTTTTCTTTTTTTTTTTGTAAATTTAAAGGGCATTCATCATCAGCCCAACTGCTTCTCTTAATGGTAATTCTTTGCCCTTTGAAACTACAGCCTCATACTTTCTAATTTGTGCACAGTTCCCTCAGTGGCTGTTTCTTTATACTTTTGGAAGCATGCCACCGTGCTCCTGTATGTATGTGTCATATCTGTTCACATGACCACTTCTATGCTGGGTGAACTTCCTTAAATACAGAGCCTGTGCCTTTTTCTTTGGTCACCACAACACCTAGAATAGTACCATGCACATAGTAGGTGCTCAAGAATGTTTGCTGAATAAATAAACAGTGCTTAAGTATAGTCATACACTTGCTACAGTCTATACTAAGTTTGGGTTTTGGGGGTTTTTTTACGTAGAACAAGACTTGCTACCCAAATCTAATTACATGTAAAATTTGACAGGGTATTAAAAAAATGGACCTATAAATGGTTCCATCACTGTTTTTATAATTTAGTAGGTGGTATGTAGATTAACAGCACAGAACTATTTTCCTGCCTTAAAGGTTGTGTTAAATATTGAAATCATTCTCAAAACTACAGTGAGATGCCTGTACTTCTGAGTGGGTTAGAATACATTGTACTATTTGTATATTGGCATTATCTGTCAAGGTTCGTTCCTTGTCTGACTCAGTATTAGATTGTGCATGTATAAACACTATCACATACTGAAGAGTTGAAATGCATATGGGGAAAAACTATTAACAAAATTTAGGCACAAAATTAATAAGCCTTAATAAATATTTTTAAAATAAAATACAGTCCATCTGGGAGAAGCATAAATTTTGTTTTCATTCATTAGGGTGATCCACTCACTGACTCATAGTTCTAACTTCCTTTACTAATTTGAAAAATTAGTCACTCTATGTGGTGATGTGAACACTGTAAAGGTCTATTATGTTTTCAATTTGCATAATTTGTGAATACTATCTATAAATACTAGTATTTTTCTCCAAGTTGGAAGTTATATAATGACAAAAGAAAGCTCAAACCGACCATTAATGTGATGGTGTATAAACTTACTTTCAAAGATCTTAAACAGAGAGCTTCATTTGAAATGAATTCAAGAAACAGCAACTTTTTGAATAAACAACTTTTTCCTTAACAATTTTTGCATAAATATCCACTCTTTTACTAAAATTTTTACCTTTCCCCGCCCCCATTTCTGACTTGTCTTCCCCAAAATAGACCTAATAGGGTAAAGGGTGTTCTAGAAAAACCCTGCCCTTTCTAAACTTCCCAGAGTTTGCTCTCTTCCTCTGTTGGGTATAATCTTATTCAAACAGCCAGTGATTATTCCAAATGGAAGCAGTAGTTTCCCATACACTTGTTTTTCTTCTGAACAGGTATTCCGCTTTAATATAGCCTCACTTGGAGTGTGTGGGGTCTAGGTAAGCTCTTCATAAAAGAAATGTTAATGGTTGAAATAGTTTTTCCTAAACTTTCTATTACAAAGGTTCCAGAACACTTTTCTTGAAAAATCTATTAAAGCTATTCAATGCCATTGCCTCTCAGAAGCATATGATACCCAGAATACATATCGCTGTGGAAGAGAACCACGGGAGAAATGACAGCGGGGCACATTTCACTGAGCAACTGGGGACCAGGAGATTGCGTTTTCTGCAGAAAAAGAAACAGATGGAAATCATAGGCTCATCATTGCATTGCGTCTGAGGATTTGGTTCAACATATAAGAGACTGCCTGGCACGTGCTCATTTCTCTCCACTGGGCCTGACAGAATAATGCTTTTTTGACTCTTTGCATGTCGAGTGGTAGTATTGTGGAATCTTCAGCACAGGACTTGTTTGGAAATCTTCTTTCCGTGACACTGAATTTGCAGTGAGCTGCATTGTAATTTTCCCCTGAGGGAGTACGTGGAAGTGAAGTCCTGAGCTAATTCTTTACTGCGAACTTGCCTTCCTCTGCAAGGAGAGAAAATATATCACACAGTCATGGTATGAGTTACAGTAGCTGAAAAGTCAATTGCCGAAAAGGCAGCCGGCTCCAGATTCCCTGCTTTAAGGTTTTAGGACAGAGAGAACATCTGAGTCATGAAGTCAAAATTACAACAGTAATTTCGCTAGAACATCAGGGATGAGGTGCTGTGTGTTGCATACTTCTTGCATCTGGATGGAATTAGAGCTTTTAGCGTTTCCTCAAGAAGGCTTATTAATAGCAGAGGACTAAAGTAATGAGTGTCTGCCACGTATAGCATTTGAGGAAATGAGCAATGCCAGGGCAGGCTTATCAGGACTTGCTGTTTGTTCTTTCTTACCCTCGGGAAACAGATGTATTGATCAGATTTTTAGAGAAAAAAAGCCTGCAATAGGTTTGCTGTGCTGAAATATGATAGACCAAGACTGTTTTTTCTTGTTTGTTTTTTTTGTTTTTTATGATAGCCCAGGAAATATCCTGCCAGAAAGACTCAAAGGGCAGCTAACCTGAATGACAAAGGGAAGGCTGTAACAGTAGGGAAGGTGAAAGATGTTAGGGTTGATTTCTGGTTTACATTCTCTCAGCCTCTTAAGGTAACATTGCTGGCTTTGAACATACCTTATTCAAAATCGTTATATTCCAAACTTAAGGAATCACTGATGAAAATAGCCTTACGGTTTAACCACCTTTTCCTCCCCACGTCTACCACTAAACCTCCAACACCATAAAAAGAGTTCAGAAATTAAAAAACACTTTATGTAGCTATGAAATTGAAAAATGAAATCTACACAATTAAAGATGTCAAACGAAACTTCATGGCAAAATAAGTGACAGAAATCACATTATATTAGGTTGGTGCAAAAGTGATTGTGGTTTAAAAGGTTAAAAATAATTGCAGAAAACGTAATTACTTTTGCCCCAACCTAATATTTGTATATGTATAAGCTGTAACATCTTCTGGTTTTTGTTTTTGTTTTTCTTGACTGAATCTATTGTACAGGGAAACACACTTAAGTGGGTGTAAATTTTTTTTTAATGAATTTATTGGCTCATATCACTGAAAAATTCAAGGTCCTGGCTTCAGATAGAGCTGGATCTAGCTACTCAAATGATGTCATCAGGACCTCCTTTCTCTATCTTTCAGCTTTAGCTCACTCTGCTTTGGCTTCATCCGCAGGAAGGGATCCCCATATGCCTGATGGTTTCTAGAAGTTACAGATTCATATTTTTAATTTGGTAACCCCAGAAGAAAACAAGTTTCTCTAGCCCAACAGTTGCAGCCACAGTCCTAGAACTCAATCTCACGCTTGGGTCTGGGGACCAACCCTGAACCAGCATCAGTAGCCATGGTGATGGATTAGTCTGGTCAAGTCGCCCACCCTCCCCAGAAACCAAGTGGACTGAAAGTGGGTAAGGGGCCTATTCCCAAGGGAAATTAGTGCACTATCATCAGAAGAGGGAAGGATAAGTACTGAGCAGACAAACCAACAGGTTGACACTTCAATTGGTAAATATGTTGGGTTTATTTAAGGATAGGAGACTTTTTTGTAAACAAGTCTATCAGTCCTTTACATCCAACCAGGAACAGACCCTTGAGCAAGCTATGTGCTTATTCAAATCACGCCGATTTTTGAATTGCCTCCTGATTCAGTTTACAAACTATAAAGTAAAATTTGTCTCAAAAAAAGATTTGTCTCATTAGTTTATGACTGCATAATATTTTTACGTGAAATAGCTAACCATATTCAATAGACAAAGATTCTTTCCCAGTGTTTGAGAATGAATATGCAAAACAAAATTCCAAAAATGGAATTGAAAAAAATGATCTGAAGAGCATTATGCTTGGAATAAGACTAGAACCTCCCAAGGTACCTGTTTCGCAAGGGATAATACTCACTTGGGTAGACAAGTCGTTCTGCAATGACCCTTGCTCTTAAAGAAAGCTTGGCCTCACTGGGGTTCTGACTGTAAGTGCAAAGGGAGGCAGAGCTTTCATGGGCTTATTCCTAAGATTGTGTTTCTTCGTGAGTATTTGGAAGATGGAAGGTTAACTACTGAGGAGCAACTTGTCTCCCAGCATAAGCACGGGAAGCACCGTGCTCCCCCATCTTCAGTAGTGCCAAGATCTGAGAAGGACGCTCCTGAGCAGATGGTTGGACAGACTAAAGCATTAGTTTGCTGAGCCTCCGTGCTTGCTAATTAATTCTTCAGTTTACTAGGATTTGAAATGATTGTTCAAAACAAGACATCCCTTAAAATAAATGTGAGGTGAAAGTCTCAACATGATATTGATTATTAAGATGGTTATTTCAAACATTTGAGGTTTGTCATTAAATAACAGAATTGCCTTACCTGCCCTATTGGTTTAATTAAGCAGTTTTCAATTTGTAAGAAGATTAGCTACAGTTTTAACATTCACGTTCTCCTGGATTGTGTTTTCTGATTTTCTACTTAAAATAGTAAATGGGATTTTATAGCAGATTTCATTTTACAAGTCAGATATATAATATAGTTGACATTTATTACTAAGAAAGTAAAATTTGTAGGACTGTGGCTTGAATACCCTGGGTATTGAGAATTAAAAGTTATAAATTCCAGTTTTGACACAGCTGCTTACTATGTTACCACATGTCACCTAACTCCTGGGTATTTCTTCCTGGAAAATATGAAAACTGAATAATGACTCATCTCATGGCAGAGTAGTGAGAGTAAACTAAGTATGTAAAGTATCTATTATGAAGAACATTGAGATCATGTGGTATTTTCGCCCTACAAAAGATTATGAAAAAAACTGGATTCAGATTTTAATTGTGTAGAATATCTTAACTTTATGAAAGGAGTTTTTAGTTGGGCTCTTTTTCTATTGGCATTCTGATATTGACAGTGGGTATGTGCAAACGCAACTCATGCAACTATTTATTTAGGTCAGTAAAGAAAATCTCAAGAGTATTTTTGTATTGACAGTCTCACCAAGTGTATATGATTCCCTTAGAATAACAAGCACATTTTGAAAGATGCAATGATTTGGATAGGTTGCTAGGCTATTGTCATTTCAAAAAGGAACACTATAATCCAAAGAACTGAGATCTAAACTAATTCATGGCACAACCATTTTTTTTTTTTTTTAAATATGGTATCAGACACATGATAAAAATAGGTTAGTGGTATAAATGAAGTTAAGGCACATACTCTCCTTTTTTTTCTTTCTTTCTTTTCTTTACTTTTTTTTGAGCATCTTTCTTTGGGAGGGTACATTAAAAGACATTTTTAAAAGCAGATTCTTGTGTTCTTTTAGTCTGGTGAGGTGTGGGGGGGGAATGTGATGAGAATATCAAAGGTTTAACTGGAACTAAAGAGGAGGCTATTATCTTTATTAAATATACAAATTGATGGAACTTTTGTAGGCTCAATAAAACTTGTATGCTCTTGTAAGTTATGAAAATTATTAGAAAGTTGGGTTATCAGTCATCAGCTAGCAAACTAAGAGCTATTATTGTGATCTAAAACACTAAATTAGCTTCGTAATTATTCAACATTTTAAAATGATCACTCTAAACTAAGCAAGAAGGAAAATTAATGCTTAAGCTTTTTATTGTGTAGAATTCTTTAAATTTACTAAAGAGATTTTGGTTGGGTTCTTTTTATTTTTCAATTCTATTATTGCAACTGGGTTTGTGATGCTGTGTAGGTCTCAAGTTCAGACCTGCTTTGTTTGATTACCTGTTGAACTGAAGGTGTTGCAAGTACCACAAACTTAATTATGTCCAAAACGGAATTCTTCATCTTCCCCTCAAATCTACTCTTTGCCCTGGGGACTTATCTTTATAAATAATATCACCATCCATCCAGCTGCCCAAGTCTGAAACCTAGAAATTATTCTTGATTCCCATCTCTCCCTGAACCCCTACTGTAGCAATCAGAGAAAAGAAGCACCAGGAGATATTTGCACACTACGCATATGTTTATCTATAGATAGGTATAAGTAGATAGACATGAACGTGTATGTATATACACACCTATACAAGGGACTTGTTACAGGGAACTGACTTTACACAATGTGGACACTGGTTATGCCATCTCTGAAAGGCTATTTTCTTTGTATCTGATATTGGAGCTTAAAGTGCACAAGATGGGCAGTCAGGAAGGAAAGATGAATGTAAAGAGAGAGAAGGTAAGAACCATCTAGAACTCATAAACATGAACTGGAGCCCCTAAGGACAGACTGAATCCCATGTCAGGTCTCTGGCTTTGATGATGTGGGGGACCAAACACCGCCACGCACAGCTGGTCCAGGAGTGGGAAAGGCTGAAGGGGGACACAGCCGGGGGGGGGGGGGGAAGCAATTGCTGGCTTGGCAGCTGCCTCACACATTGAGGTATATGTGCCTGAAGATAAGTGACAACGTGTGTGAGCTACAAAATGTTTGTTGCTTCACTGTGTTAAAAGATAAAGTGAGGCATATTTTTTAAAAAAAATTTTAAGGGTTTCTTTGAGCATTTATCAATTCCAATCAGAGTGTGCTAAACTGGAAGTGGTTAGGAGCTGGGGAAAGACATTAGAGAGAAAGTGCGGAAGCAAAGAAAGGAAATTATTCGGTTGGCTATAGCTGAAAGCCTCTCCTACGCCCCAAGGAACTTACTTTTTCTATCAACTTACCAAGCTTTCTCTTACTTTAATGATTCCATATGTGCTGTGGTTGGCTGTCCTTAGCATTTTTTTTAAATTAAAATTTATTGGGGTGACAATGGTTAGTAAAATTACATAGGTTTCAAGTGTACAATTCTGTAATACATCATCTATAAATCCCATTGTGTGTTCACCACCCAGAGTCAGTTCTCCTTCCATCACCATATATTTGATCCCTTTTACCCTCATCTACCACCCCCTCCCTTCTTACCCTCCGGTAACTACTAAACTGTTGTCTGTGTCTATGAGTTTTGTTTCTTCCTTTGTTTTTCTTGTTCTTTTGTTGTTTTCAGTTTTATATATCACATATCAGTGAAATCATATGGTTCTCTACTTTTTCTGTCTGACTTATTTCGCTTAGCACTATAATCTCAAGATCCTTAGCATTTTTATTTCGTCACCTTGAGGCATCTACAGGCTTAGGTTTTGGTTTGCTTATATAGGCCTCCCGGGCATGACTGCCACCTCAGTCTAATGGCCTCTTTGTTTAACTAATTCAACAACTTCTATCCTCCAGATTTCCCACGAGAGTCTCTCTTGCAGCTCACCTTAACAGGAAATACACAGGAAAGGGAATTCTAGGAAAAGTAGCTCAACCCAGCCAAGACGACACGTTACAAAGCCACCACACCTATATCAAATCAGTCACCAGTCCTGATCTGTCAACCTCTGAATCTCCCAGTTGTATTCACTTCTCTCACCTCTACTGCCACCAGAGCTTACCTAAGTTATTCTAAAGGCCTTTTGACTCACCTCCCAACTCTCCCCTCAACTTGATACTCAAGTTACTTGATCATTAAGAATAAAACCTGCTTAAAAACCATCACTGCCCTCAGAAGAAAATGCTCCATCAATAGTATGACAGATGCAGCTTACCATGAGTGACTGCTGCCAGCCTCTCCTACGCCCCAAGGAACTTACTTTTTCTGTCAACTTACCAAGCTTTCTTTTACTTTAATGATTCCATATATGCTGTTTCCTTTTCTGCTAACCTTCTCTCCCATCCCTTTTTCTCTTTTTCTCCTTTCCTCAAAACTCTTTCCCATTGAGCTCACTCCTTACTTGGGTCTCACGTGAATATCACTAGGGCCACAAAGGCCTCCCCCCGCTGTGCTGTTGCCTCCCATGATGTCCTGCTCTATCAGTGCCATGGCACTGGGCACAGTGTGTAATTTGCTGCTGACCTTCCCTGCTCAGGGAGGACAGAGGCTGTCTTATTTAGTGCTGTATTTCCAGAGGCTGGTGCATAGTAAGCGTTCAATAAGTATTTCCTTAATAAGGGAAAGAATGAAGACTGCTAGGAATTACAAAGCAATGCCCTGCCTTTCCATCCTAGATGCAGAAAGGTTAGACAGATTTGTGCACATTTACAGTGCACATGATGGTGGTTTATGTGGAATTTTACAGACATTCCATGTAAACCTGGGAGACAGAAAGGGTAATACCGAAGGAAAAGAATGTAAGTCTATCAAGGGGACAGGGGAGTGGGATTGGGGCTGAAGGAAGAGGTTCTATAGGGTCATGCATGTGAGATTTCAGCACAGGTCAGAGTTCCTCTGGGCTGCTGGGCAGGCAGAGAAGGCAAGACCGGACATCATGACACACTCAGAACTTGAGCTTTTTCCCTCCTGTCAGGAAGGGGAGCCTTACAGAATTATGAAGCAGGAATGAACCTCACGTTAGTATTTTGCAGGCTCCTTTGCAGCCAGCCATGTAGGATATGGATTAGAAAACATGAGCAGAGTCAGGCTTTTTCAAGTTTTAAGGGATAGAGACTTGCTTACTTCATGGGGGACAATTGAAAGGCTTCATGGGGAAAGTAGGGAAGACATGTAACCATGACAGCCACTGCACAGCTAGAGACCACATGAAAATCAGAACAACGTTGTTGATCGTTCTATGCAGCTCAAGTCCCTGCATTATCTTGTTAGCCCCTCAGCATTAGGCTGTCCCTGGTGCCTCCCTGCACAGAGACAGCTGTTCTCTGAGCTTTTCTCTGTGTATCTCAGTTCCCCAAGAGGGAGGATTTGATTGGCAGCCAGTTTTAAACCAGTGTAAAGCACCCCTACCCTTACCCCTTTGGGCAGGTATCTGATGCTGGATCACCTCCTAGGCTTGTGATTGGCTGCCTTTGGGTCTGATTCTTTCATCAGCTAAGGGTATCGTGGGGTTTGTGGTAAAGCATAAGCAACTGGGCTTACAAAACCCGTAGGAGAGGGGCTGGAGGCTGGAGGCAGGGCAGGCACTCTAAGGCTTCTCAGGAAAGCGAGTGGAGCTACACTGGGCCTGTGCACCACAGGGATAGGCCAGAGGCAGATCAGCAGAAAGGATTCTGCACCAGTCCGAGGTGCTGAGAGCTGGAGCAAAGACAGAAAGCATGTGTATGAAGAAGAAGGGGTCAGCTCAAACATATACTGAGGAGGTAAAATTGGCAGAACTTCGTGACTCGATTGATTGGGTGGGGGACATGAGAAAGCATGCCTCCTACGTAGAAATGGGCTGGTTCTATGTAGCATTTAGTGTTGGGAAGCATAGGAACAGAAGAAGCTGATATATCTCACGGTGGGGGTGGGGGACAGTTTGGCTTTGGATATAAACATTTTTTAGGCATTTATAGGACCCCAAGATTGGTTGGCCCAACTGGTAGCAAATTAATGTGTCTGGAGGAGATGTGGGTTGGCTATATTGTCAGTGCATTCAGATGAAAGTTCAACACAAGAGAATGGATGGATCACCTAAGGAGAAGGTACGCAATAAAAGAGAAGCAATCTGGGAGCAGCTAAGGGGGGCAATCCAATAGAGACTGGGATGAAGTAGGCAGGAAGTTACATCCCTGAGAAAAACATGATGCAATAAAAGCAGAACTGTCTTAAGACGTTTGTGAGGTGATCTAGCAATTAGTCTCTGAAAGTGTTTAACAATAATTATATTTATATCTCAGATTTCTCTCTGCTGCTTCTTATAAGATTTGGATGTATGTCTGAAAACTAACTCTATCAGATATTTGCTTCACCTTTATCTTCTTCTCTTTAGACTGCAAAAGATGTAGGGTGCAAGTGCATTGAACAGATATAGAATTAATTTTTGGTAATTTTTAGCTATTCATTTTTTTCCATATTTACTATCACTTGCAGTATAATCAAAGCCTAAAATTCTCTACCCATCAGCGAGTATCCTTTGTGAAGTGGTACTTTATTAGATCCAAGCTTATCACTTCCACATCAGAGGATGTCCCATATATCCCTGTGGTTAATATCTAATAAGCCTAAATATTCTAATTTTTTTAATCTTTTGTTTTTATTTCCAAGATTTTTCTGGATATTTCCAGCTGCATACTCCCCTATCACAGACCACTGTTTTTCAAACTGCATGTTGTGACAGTGGGCTCTGAAATCAAAATAGTTGGTCATGTCAGCCTTTAAAAAATGAAATGGAATAGAACAGAAAATATTATAGTGCATCACATGTAGAAAGGGTAAGTTTGATTTGTGGAAATTGTCTTTCTGTTAAGTGTTGGTTACATCAATGTTTGAATGTATGTGCATGAAGGTGCACGTGTGTCGATATGAGCACCGAATTAGGAAATAGAGTTTAGTTCTTACTGTGGCTTGTAGTAACAAAAAAAGTTTTGATTTTGAGAAATACTGTCCTGACCACTTTGGGGTTGATGCGTGCTAACTTGATCCCATCACACTGTGAACTCTTTTTATCACTTTGGGAATCCCAGAATTTAGCACAAGTGACTTGCCTGGATTAGACAGTAAGCAAATACTTGCAGAGTAAATGAGTGAGTGAATGAATGTGTATGAGCATTAGTGCCGCACGGGTTAATTTTCCCTGAACTCATTCTCCTCCATTTGCTGAGGTTCAGAGAACGCTGTGATAACAGGGAGAAAATAAGGACAAGAAATCCACTCTGCCTCTTCAGGAGATTTAAAAAAAGAAACCTGAGTTTGACGGAAACAATTATGATGCATCGCAGCCACTCCACTGGGCAGAGAGTACCTGAAACACTAAAAGGAAGGGCTATGTATAGCACATTTATTAAGTTTTGAAATATTATTGCACAGTCACAATCTTATTCATTCCATTTACAGGAAATATATCACTTGTTTTAAAAAATTCTTTGTTCTGCTAAGAAACAATTTATCCTGATTCTTGAGCTTCCATATAAAATGGTCCAGATATTCCAGTGACTATCTGATTATGGCTAGGAAAAACAAAAATGTATTTTAATATATTTTTTCTTCTTTCATGATGAACAAAATAGCAAAGCTTTGTAGTTCTCAGGTACCTGGGTCATGGGACTTTATCCAATAACACCTTCCCAGCGGGAGCTGTTCTCTCTGCAATGAGCTAAGTTTAGTCGGGTTCTCAGATGGAACTCGAATGCAGAGAAACTCACAGCTAATAGAAACAGAAAAGAGCACTCCTGGCAAAGAGCAACTGAAGTCACTCGTGCAACATCCTGAGAAATCGAACCTTCCACCTCCTTCCACCTGGGGAAAATGTCAAGTGTCCTCTTTTACAGTATCTGAACAGGTTGTACAATTTTATCAAGGGAAAATCTGCAATAGATTTTTTTTCTAGTTTGCTTTCCACTTCCTATTTTTCTGTTAGCTCTGTAAGTGAATTAATTGTATGATGGTGAGTGGCCAGAAGTTAGTGATGAATGTATCAAACGATTTTTCATCAAAACTCTGATGATGGCAGAGGCTCTCAAAATTTGAAATTACCCATAACCTTACAAATAGCTGTTTATACACTCTAAGCAAAAATTATTATTTTGTGCTCAAAGAACAAGAAGTAATTTTGTTTTAATACATTTTTGTGATCACAGTCTCTCAAAGTTTAAAGGATTCCTGAACTACTACCAAATATTGGCCCAATAACTAGTGTGGGGTTTAGAAGAAGTTTTTCTGATTTGCAATAAGAGGAAATCAAAGGACAATATAGTGGTTTTTATTAATAAGCTAAATGACTATATTTGCAGACTGTTTATTCTGTGATTTTATAGCTATCCCACTTTGTGCGTGTGTGTGAAGACAAACTTGTTTTGTTTTATTTTTCAATTTGGGGGAAAAGGTTGAGGACCATAAACTAGAAACTTTTGCTGATCTAGGTCAAATCTCTGTCTAGCTTTTCAATCCCCTCCTCAGTTCTTCTGTGGTAATTTCAATGACCTTTGCCAGATCACTGCCTGAAACAGGGAAGATACCATTTCCCGGAAAACATGCATCTGGAGAGGATGCTCTTAGAATGCTCTCTAATGACTGTTAGAACTCTCTTCAATGAGGATGCGTCTCTCTAGATGTCCTGCTAATGGTCCCACTTTACATTAGATGCCTGGGAGGAGGTAACTAATCAGAAATGTGTAGCATCGCTTCATTTGTTTGGTGAGACATTTTCAGATATATTTTAGATTACTTTAATCATCCTCTTTACTGTACATGCATTATAAAAATATTGTTAAAATGGAAAGAGCTTTGTTGAAGAAAATTACTTCCAGGCCCTACCAATAATTTTTCAGTTTTAATTCATCCAATGGAACAAAACCCCAAAAGGAAAAAATTGAAGCATATTGTGAATTTATAATAATGATATTGACTTGTACTAGGGAAAGCAGGTTGACAATTGGAAGCGGCCATCCTCTGAATTGTGATCCACAGTCACTGTGTACATTTCACAGTCACTGTGTTAAATTATTATCAAAGTTTCTAATCCCTTACATTGTAGGGTATTTTACAGTGTATAAAACTGGTGCTTATCATGGTTTCACTTAATCCTTATGATAATCCTGTGATTATAGTCAGGGCAAGGTTTTTACCTTTATTTTCGAGACGGTAAACTAGAGCTCAAACATATTTACTTGCTTAAGCTCAAGCAACTTGTAAGTAACAGGGCCAGGGTTTAATCCTCAGTCCCCCGACTGTGCATCCATAGCCTTCCCACCAAACCAGGAAAACTTTCACCTGGGTGCAAGGGTTAATACTGTCCTCTTATCTCCAAGTTTGCTAAGATCTGATGTTAAGCTCATTCAAAAGAAGGTACATCAAAGAATACGTGACCAGGAGTTCTGGTGATGATGACAGAGTACTGCTCTTGCTGACAGACACTGCTCTTGACAGACACTGCTCTTGCTTCCTCTCATGCCATATCAAAATTACAACGAAACTACAAAACAACCATCATTGAGAATTGCCTGAAATCTTGCTGAACCCAAGCCCTGAAACTTAGGACATACAGAAGAAGTTGCAAGACTGGTAGGAGGGGCAGAGATGAGGAACTGGCTTCTCCCACACCCGCGTGTGACCATTAAAAACCAGGAGGGATATCTTCGTTGCAGAGATTCCCCCCAAAGGAGCTAGGGGCCTCAGAGCCACACTAGCCCCCCCAGCCCAGGGTTTCAGTGCCAGGGACAGAAGTGTCCATAATTTCTGGTTGTGAAAACCAGCGGAGATTGTGGCTAAGTGAGCCAGAGGGCAGCTAAAGTCCCAGGCGCTACTTTTACAGGAACCGTGCATGGACTTGCTCACTGATGGAATCACTGGCTCTGAGCTTCAGTGCTGGGGCAGAAGCATCTGAAGAGGCAATAGGGACATATAGGGCCTGGAGAAGGGACTGAGTTGTCTGGCTTTGGGACAAGGACTGGAGGGGCAGCTTTCTCCCACAAGGAGCTGGCAGAAGCCATTGTTTCTTTGTTGAGCCTTCCCCCTCCCTGCATGCAGTGGAAGACTCATATTTGAGTCTCCATCAAGCTGGCTGACACTATTCATTCCCCACACCCTCTCGATTCTGAGACCCACCTTGCCCAATTTTCAGGCACAACCAAGCCACTTCCAGTGGCATTTTGGTACCAACTGCCTGCCTTGGTTCATGCTGTAAATTTTCCTAGGGTCTCTCAAAGTTTCACAGACCCAGATAAGCAGCATCTGGCTTGAGCATGTCATATACCTATGGCTGAGCAGCCCTAAGCCAGCACTAGCAGCAGCTGGTGTTGGTTCACAGCTTGGCCTCTCAAGGCACTGTCAAGCATGGTGAGGGCTGCAGCTATCTGCGGATTGCTTTGTGGATCCTGCCATGTGGCCCCGGGTAGGGCACGGGCTGCACCTAAACTTGGCCTGCAGCAGGTCCCCTCCCAGGTGCCCAGTGGCCAGCTTTAAAATGAGCTGGAGCATCACCCAGCCACGTCCAAGGACGATACAACCAAGGGGTGGATTGGGCAGGCACCAGAGCCCTGCTGAGGCAGATCCTGTTCTGTAGGATCAGCCCCTGTACCACAACTCCTCCATTATAATCATGGCCAGTCCTTACACCCAATGAGCGCAAGTGTCAATCAGTCCAAATGACATTCGAATAGCAACCAAGGCTCAACAACAACAGGAGGACACACAGAACACACACAAGGGATACATCTGGAGTGAAAGACGCAGGTGACCAGGAAGACTGTGCCACTTAGACCCACAGCACACCTACTACATAAGGTCATTCTACTAAGACCTACCTAATACATAGAAACAAACACAGGGAGGCAGCCAAATGGGGGGACAAAGAAACATGCCCCAAATAAAAGAACAGAACAAAGCTCCAGACAAAGAACTAAACAAAATGGAGAGATAGGCAATCTATCAGACACAGAGTTCCAAACAGTACTTATAAGGATGCTCAGTGATCTCAGGGAGAACTTCAAGAGACAGGGGACATAAAAATGGAGATAGAAAACATAAAAAAGAACCAGTCAGAAATAAAGAATATAATAACAGAAATGAAGAATACATTACAGGGAATCAACAGTCAATTATAAAAGCAGAGGATCGAATCAATGATTTAGAAGACAAAGTAGCAGAAAACACCCAATCAGAAGAGCAAAAAGAAAAAAGAACCCCCCAAAATGGAGGGAAGTTTAAGGGGCATCTGGGACAACATCAAGTGTACCAACATTCACATTATACCGGTACCAAAAGGAGAAGTGAGAGAGCAAGGAATTGAAAACGTATTTGAAGAAATAATGACAGAAATCTTCCCTAACCTGGCAAAGGAAATAGATATACAAGCTCAGGAAGCACAGAGAGTCCCAAACAAGATGAACCCAAACAGCCCTATACCAAGAAACATCATAATTAAAATGCCAAAGATTAAAGACAAAGATAGAATCTTAAAAGCAGCAAGAGAAAAACAGTTAGTTACCCACAAGGGAGCTCCTATCAGATTGTCAGCTGATTTCTCAACAGAAACTTTGCAGGCCAGAAGGGATTGGCAGGAAATATTCAAAGTGATGAAAAGCCAAGAACTACAATCAAGATTACTCTATCCAGCAAAGCTATCATTTAGAATCAAAGAACAAATAAAGAGCTTCTCAGACAAGAAAAAGCTAAAGGAGTTCATCACCACCAAACCAGTATTACAAGGAATCTTAGAGGGACTTCTTTAAGATGAAAAAAAAAAAAAATTCAAGAATATGAATAATAAAATGTCAATAACTACATATCTCTCAATAATTACTTTCAATGTAAATGGATTAAATGCTCCAGTCAAAAGATGGGTGGTCTGAATGGATAAGAAAACAAGACCCTTACATATGCTGCCTACAAGAGACTCAGTTCAGATTGAAAGATACACAGACTGGAAGTAAAGGGATGGAAAAAGATATTTCATGAAAATTAAAACAAACAAACAATCTAGGGTAGCAATACTTATACCAGACAAAATAGTCTTTAAAGCAAAGGCTATAACAAGAGACAAAGAAGGAGCTGGTAATCCCACTTCTGGGTATTTATCTGAAGAAACCCAAAACATTACTTCGAGGGGACATGCTCAGCTATATGTTCATTGCAGCATTATCTACAATAGCCAACCTATGAAGGAATCCTGGGTATCCCTGAATGGACGAATGGATAGAGAATAGGTGATATATATATATATATATATATATATATATATATATATATATACATACATACATATATATATATATAATGGAATATTACTCAGCTATAAAAAAGAATGAAATCTTGCCATCTGCAGCAACATGGATTGATTTAGGGGGTACTGTGCTGAGTGTAGTAAATCAGATAGTGAAAGGCAAATGTCATATGATTTCACTTACAAGTGGAAGCTAAATAACAAAACAAACAAACAAAACAGAAACAACCTCATAGACATAGACAACATTTTGATTGTTGCCAGGTGGGATGGGGGTTGGGGGTGGGTGAAAAAGGGGAAGGGATTAAGTACAAATTGGTTGTTAAACAGTAGTCATGGGATGTAGGGTATAGCATAAGCAATATACTCAATAATGTTGCAATAACTAGGAATGATGTCAGATGGGTACTAGATTTAGCAGGATGATAGATGGGAGGGGGGTTGAGAACAGGGTGAAAAAGGTGAAGGGATGAAGAAATACACATTGGTAGTTACAAAATAATCGTGGGCATGTAAAGTAAGGCACAGGGAATATAATCAACAATATGTTAACAACTACTTATAGTGCCAGGTGGGTATTAGTCAGGGGGATCACTGTGTAAATTATATAAATGTCTAACCACTATGCTTACACCTAAAATTAATATAAAATAATATTGAATGTCAACTGTAATTGAAAATTAAAAAGGGGGAAAGATAAAGGGAAATAAGAGCTTCAAAGTTCCAGGTATAAAACAAGTAAGTCTTGGGATGTCATCTACAGCATAGGAAATATAGTCAATAATATTACAATAGTGTGGTACGGTGTCAGATGGTTGCTGGACTATCATGGTGATCACTTCTTTAACATGGGGAATATGATCAATAATATGGTAATAACTATGTATAGTGCCAGGTGGGTACTGTTGAACTATGAGGTACACCTGAAACTAATATAATATGGTATGTTAGCTATATTTTAATAAAAATAAAAGAATAAAGAAAAATTTTATAACTTTAAAAAAAGAATGTGTGATCAATGGTGAATCTCTTGTCAACAGATTTTTAGATCAATTTGTTCTATCTAAATAGAGTCCAACAAACAATAAGATCAGCCTTCTACTATTCTGTGTACATACGAGCCCTTCGTAAATATTGTTGACAGACTGTTGTGACAAAGTTAGCACACAAAACTTAAATGATAACTAAAATATCATGATACTTCTGACTTGGTACAAACCCAAAGGCATTTCAGTAAAAATTCTGGAGATATATTTGGCACATAGAATTTCTCCCAACTCAGCTTATGATTTTGAGTGACCAACCCAAAATAAGTTTTTCTCTGAGATATATATATATATATATATATTTTTTTTTTTTTTTTTTTTTTTTTTCCTTTCACAAGAGAGACCAGTTCAGCATAGTAATAGCAATTAGTATTCTGTAAGCAGAAACTCATCTTCAGCTGCAATGGCAGGGTCCAAACAGCCTAAGCCAGAATCCATACGACAGGAGCTCAGTTCTTTTTAGTTATTTATTCTAAACACATGTGGTCTCTGTAACTCGTGGCTAGAGATTGTGATTACCAGGGCAGGATGACAATTTCTGCAAATGAAAATGGTTATTTGCTTAGCTAAAGCTTGAGGCTGCTGAACAGACTACTATGAAGTACAGAATCAGCTTATACTTTTACCTGCAGTAGAACTTGCAAGTCAGTTGTGTTTAACAGTTTCTCAAGGACAAGGGAGAATTCGTGCTGGCTTTATATCAAGAAGCTAACTCCAAACAGAGAAGGGAAACAAAAGCAAGAGCATCACCAATAGATAAAAGAGCTCTTGTTAGTGGACTAAAGCAATTGCTACAAATAGGACAGCGGAAGGAGAGTTGGGAGGGGGAAGAGTGAAGCAAGGTCAAAGAAGGATGATATCAATAGAATGTCTCCAAATAGCACAGAATGCAGCAAGAAGTAGCAGCAGATGTCAGTCCAGCCCAATGTCAACCCCTGTGGAGCTATGTAGAAAGACTTGGAAAGAAACAGCATCACTGCAGTTGGTGTTAGTCGTAAAGAGAGAGCAGATGATACCTTTCTCCCCATGGATTGAAAGCCACGACTTGCCACTGGCCACACAGCCTCACCTCCTTTCTGACTGGCCCCATTCAAGCTTGTAGGGTTTTTTTCTCTTTATTTCATATCTTGACACCCCTCCTGTCCTTTTGATTTCCTCTCTTCTTCTAGACTCTCTTGCTGCCAATTCTAACTCTGATCCTCACCCCACTGGCTGTCTCTTTCCTATGCCACCAGGTACTCTGGTTCCAGATGCTTACCCTGGCCTCAGCTACGTTCCAGGAATGATGATGCATAACCAGGAGGATATATTTACTGCAGCACTCAGAAAATTCCCATCGTGATTTCAGACATTACTGGCATGGACTGACTTTCATAATTGTGGAGGAAAGCCAAACGTGTATAAAAGAAGTCTGTTTTCAGAGTTCATATTCCTTAATTTTAGTGAATGGATGTGGGTGTGCTGAAAACTTAGTTTCTTAAGAACTGCCTAAATTTCATAATTATTTCATTTTTCATCTGCTCACAGATGGCTTTGCCCTGGGTGTAAAAATTGAAGAGCCAATATAAAATGATGCTACCTTTATTCTGGCAGTTAAATTTAAAATTTCAAACGTTGGTTTTCAGAACCTTGGAGAGCTCAAGCTCAGACCTCCATTTCCCTCATTGGAGCCAGCTCAAGAGCAGGCTGGTTTCTTCTGTAAAATGATGAAATAAAAAAGAATGAAGTAAGTTGACAGTGAAACCAGTGGATTTTGTAACAGAAATGTCTTGCAGAATAACCTACTTGTACAGTTTTAAGTTTTTGTTGTATAGTGATGTGTAGTTCTTAAAAGGGTGGTGGATTTGGAGTCAGTAAGACTTGGGTTCAAAGCCAGGTTCTGCCAATTCCTAGTTGTGCAACCTTAGGCAATCTCCCTAAGCCTTGCTATTCTCTTCTGTAAAATGGAGCTACAAAGAGGAGCTACTTCACAGGGTTGTTTTGATGATTACATGAGAGCATGTGCATAAAATCTTTAGTCCTCAGCAAGTGCTCTCTGTTTCCCCACACTTTCGAATGAGTTGTTTCTGACCTAGGTGACAACAGCTATAGTGACCAATACTGGGGCTCTTTAGGGGCATTCTCTTACAGAAGAATGACATTCCCAGGAATTAAGGAAGCAGCCCAGTCCCAGCCTTGTCAGCTTCAGCTTCACTACCCAGAACCTTCTACTGAGTCTGGTTTACCTATTTCCCCATTTCAATAGTGCTGTCAGTTGTTGATAGTGTTTTCTTGCTTTTCCTTTTGCCTCTCCCAGAGACAACTGGATCATACATTCATTTGTTCAGTTTATATATTTTTATCGAACATCTACTTAGTGTTAGTATTGTGTTAAATGCTTGAGATATGATGATGAACAAAAGGAATGGGTCCTTTTACTCTTTGGGGAAAATTTTTCATCATAGGAATCTCGGTACAAGTTAGAACCCACTTCCCCCTAGTGAAGGTAACAGGGCCAAACTACTCATTTCTCAGTCTTCCTTGCAGTTAGGGCCCAGGCACATGACCTACACTCAGTCAATTAGACTCACCCGCCCCAGACTTCTCAGTGGGATCTGGTGACTCGAAAAACAGGTAAAATGAAAGATTCTTTCTGGTGGCAGCAGTGGTAGCTACAACGCCCAATTTCTCGGGCTCTAAGAATGGTGGTGCTGGCACCAATGTCTAGTGCCCTGTGCTGGCACTGTTGGGGCTGCAAGTTACTGTGACTCACGTCTGGCAGGACTGCACAGCAGAATCAGCCAGACTAGCTTAGTGTCATGATTTGGGCGATGGTTCTGCCTACACAGCCTCCCTTTTCTCCTGGCCATTTTTCTATAGCTGTTTCTGCAGCCTTCCTAGAAATTCTATACATAGTCTATCGTCCTTTTAATACATTTTTTTTATTTTTGCTAAAACCAGTTAGTCAGTTTCAACTTTTGCAGTTAAGAATCTAGACCTCCTCACTAGAGACTCAAATACTAGATCCATACCAAAAACTGGGTGGTCTCACTCAAGTGGTTTATTCTCCATAGGCCTCAAATGTCTTAGCTATACAACGGAAACTATAGCAGGTGAAAGAGTGCACATAAAGTGTCTATCATACTATATCTAAAACATAGTAGATGTACAATATATGTTAGCACCTATTAACATTTGAAAAGAATAAATGAGGACATGAGAAAGGTGGCAAAATTTGTGAGTGAGGCTCTTGACTGTAACATATGCTACTCAAACATGAAAGAAAATGACCACATTTATTTTAAATTATTTCAGTGATTAAGAATATGATTGAGGTATAAGGAAACAGGCAAGCTTTGGACCAGTAAGCTATAATTTCTTTCTGTGTTCAGAACATTAAATGAGGTTTCCAGGTACTTACGGTTTTTAAAAATCTCAAATAGAGAATTCATCAGAATGATTGAATTTTTAAATTGCAACTTGATATTTAAGCAGCACATATATACAGATATAGAATCCTCAGGAATAAGGGCCCTAAAAAAATCATTACAAGTTGTGCGGGGTTATTGCAAGCTCTTATGACTAGCTACTAAGGTCCCACACGTTTGAAATTCATGTTTATCTTTCCTATTTGCAAATACCTCCATTTATAATTCTTACAACATTTCCCCCAAAAAAGTGAGTGGCCTCCCAACTTTGGGTCCTTCTTCTCATTATACGTGTGTCTTTATTGCCAAGAATGTACATATATGTCTAATAGCTAACAGAACAAATATGCTTTGTGTTGTTTATGGCCAAAATCAGCTGGGATCAATAAATGTTAGTCTTTTGGAATATTTCTTCCCGGGAACCATAACAGACATAAAGATAGAAGTAATATAACAATGTTTCACTGAGAACCAACATCTTTCAATACTCTTTTTTAAAAATTTGAATTTCAGTGCAAATTATTACTTTGTAGTTTTATATGGCTATTATTTTTCTGTATTATTTTATGCTACAGGACAAAAGGTGTGCATAATTATTAATTATCTAAGTAAATTACTAATTATGCTAAAACACAAGTTCTACAAACGCCTTGATTTTAGGCAAACTAACAGAAATGTTGATTACCCTGGAAGCATTCAGAAGGATAGCATTCTTAGTGGGTACCTTCCTTTCCATAACTAATCACCAAACCAAAAGAGCTTGATTGGTAAAAGCCTTCCTATGTATAAACAGGGCATGAAGATTTATACAGCTGCAGGAATGGGTTACTTAGAATGAAAGCTATCACATGTTACCCATATGAAGGTGTTTCTAAAGAGACAGGTAATGAGATGGAGAGTAGAGCGGTATTAACCAAACAGTATTAAAAAGTGGAATCACAAGTGATTTAAACAAACAAAGAAACTTACGGATAAATTTATATCAACTATGAAGGGTTACTAAGAAATTCTTGGGGGAAAAGGGTTCCAAGCACCAACGAATTATTTGGTACTTCAATGAACAGAAAGTCTTAGTGATTCACATTTTGATATGTTTAAGGGTTAGACTATAACTTACTTTCTTAGTGCTATTCATTTGAAGTTATAATTTTTATTAAAATTATTCCTGGAAAATCACTTTCAGTGAAGGACTTGTGTCTGTGTATTAACTCCAGCAATGGGTTCTCAATATCTTGAAATTCTAAAAGAGAAAGATTGAGAGAGAGAGAGAGAGAGAGAGAGAGAGAGAGAGAGAGAGAGAGAGAGAGAGAGAGAATTTTTCAAAGGGCAAAGCCACAGATCTGAAATACCTCTTTTCCTGTTCTTTTAACATGCTCATGTCACTTAAAACTGTCGCTACTGGATAAGAAAGCAGTTACACTTTCATTGCCTATTTCTAACACATATTTAGGTTCCTAGTTTCCTTTTTTGTTATCTCTTGATCTTTTCTGTTCTTTTAATTTTGAGATTTCTTTTACTCAGGTGTTATCTCTTTTACTCCAAAGCTCATTTTTTTCTTTCATTCCTGTTATTTGACATAGTTTAGAAGGGTGGTTTCAAAATACCCTCTTCCTGTAGACAAATTACTTTTCTTAAGCACAGAAAACTTCTTCAAGGGGGTGATCTGTCAAAATAGTACGCAGGGGGGACAAGCACCAAGGTGGCTATTTATCAATGGGAACTGCCTGTCGACTTGTGTAGAAAGATTTGAAAATTACCCCTAAAGAACAGTGGGAGTCTAAGCTGAATACAGATATGATTCCATGTCAGCGTGATCACTGGAGAAAGGATTCATTCAAATGCAATGCTGGTAAGAAAGAAAAAAAATTTTGTGGCATAAAGAAACGCTTGGTAAATTCTCCTTGTTGGCAACAACCTATTTTCTGAAGTGCATGGATTAAAAAAACAAAAACAAAAAACAAACAAAAAAAAACTTTATTATATCTAACACTAAATATCAAAAAATGAGACCAAACAGGAGCTCTGTCAGGTTCCATGCTTAAGTACTTGCTTTTTTTAAGGGGATTTGCTATAGCGGCGAAGGAAAATGATACTATAGAGAGCGTCTGCTATGAGTTTTCTTAGTCTACTCGTATGTCACTCGGCTGTCACATCTGTAATGTAGATACTGTTATCCTTCTGTACCGCCAAGGCCATTGAGGCTCAGAGAACTTGAAGAAATTGCCCACATGCAAACCTAGAAAGGAAAAGACTTGAATGCAGGACCACCTTGCTCCAAAATCCATCCTCTTGCTGGGGTGCATGTTTTAATAAATTGACCCCACATTTATTTTCATTTTGCCCAAAGGCATTTTTATCTGTGCATGCAGTGTCCTCTTCTGTGATTTAAATTAAATTCCAGCTTTATGTTCGAGTCATCAGGAGAACACATTTGTCAGGCCAACCTCAGGTCATCTCCACAGTGGTGTTACCGTGAGAAAGTGAAGCCTCAATGGGGAAAAGTGACTGACCCCTCCCCATGTGGTGGGACCGTGCTGAGGGATGAACTTGCACTATTTTAATTAATCTTCAGAGTAGCCACATATTAATTAGTTGACTAAGCATTTATTAATTCAATACATTTTGATTGGTCTATTATGGGGTCCACATCCAGGCTCCGGGGATACAGCAGTGAATAGCACAGAAAAGATCCTCGCCCTCACGGAGCTCATGTTTTAGAGGGGAGACAGACAGAAAACAAGCAAAGTACATGGAAACATGAGCTACAGGTTGTAAAATAGTCTGTCGTGACATTTGAGCTGAGGCCTGAAGGTTGAGGAAGTAAAAGCAGGTGAAAATCTGGATATGCGAATGGAGGTAACAGTGAGTGCCAAGACCCTGAAAGGAGAGCAAGCCTGGAGTGTTCAGGGATGGGAAGAAGTTCTGGGAGGCTGGCTGCAGTGGTGGGGAGAGCAGCGTGCCGGGGAGTGACCTCAGAGGGAACTTGATGATGGAGACTGAGAGGAAAGGGGGAATGAAGGACTCCTAGGTTGGGTGTAAGTTGGGTGTAAGCAACCAAGTGGATGGTAGAACCATCTCCTGAGATGTGAGCGACTGAGAAGAGCAACAGGTTTGGGGAGAAAAATCAAGAGTTCTGTTTGGGATATATTACCTTTGAGATATTTATTAGACACTCAACTAGAGATGACAGGAGGCAGTTGGATCTACGAGTCTAGAGTTTGGAGGAGGAGTTTGATAGTGAATACAGTATTAAAAAATCAAATTATTATATAGTTATAGGTGTGGTTCTTTATTAATATATTATGTTACAAGATCTAGCAGTGGGTCTAATAACTACTGTAATTTTGAAATTGTGATGAAGCAGGAATGGTATTTGGAGATAGTTGCAAAACTGTAGTGTCATATCAAAACACCTGTGATTTCTACCGCTGATAACGATTTTAAAAAGCCTTTCTAATACAACTGTGGCTTGCTCCATGAATGAAAATAAAGATATGATCTTTTTCTCATCTGAGTTCATAAAACTCATGAATTTTCTCCATGGACTCCTTGTGGGTCCGTGGATACCTCTTCCAAGGACATAGCAAAGATGGGGACTGATGAGGGCTGGTTTGTGGATTTGGTGGCGTCTATTTTTTCAAGGAAGGGAAGGTCCTCAGTTGAGAGTAGGGGAAGGGCAAAGAGGGATGAGAAACATGAGGAATGAAGTGCTCAGCTCTGAGAGAGGAAGCACACTTTTAGGGAACAGTAGTAGGCTCATTGGGCTATACAGTGTTATCATTAAGGACGCAGGCTCGGAAGGCAGTCTTCTGTGGGTTGAACCCAGGCTCTGTCACTTTTTCATTGTGTGACCTTGAGAATATTACTTAATGTCTATGTACCCCATTTCCTCATCTCTAAAATCAGGATAATTGTACCTACTACATAGAGTTGGAGTCAGAATTAAAACAGTTACTACAAACAAGGAGTTTAAATGACGCCTGAGATAAATTAGGTGCTCAATAAATGCTAATCTTTATTTTTAATACTAGGCTTGTAGCAGTGGTTATGGAAATAAGTACATGGATTCAGAAGATACTTTCTAAGTAGCATTGCCAAGTCTTGGTGATTAATTTGGTAGGTACGATGGAGAGGGAGAAGTCAAGATTGATTGGTACATTTGAATAACCTACTGTGTTTCCCCGAAAATAAGACCTAACCAGAAAATGAGCCCTAGCATGATTTTTCAGGATGACATACCCTGAATATAAGCCCTAATGCATCTTTTGGAGCAAGACTTAGTATAAGACCTGGTCTTATTTTCGGGGAAACACGGTAGTGCCATTTTCTGTCAAGGAGAATAGTAGAAGAGCAGGTTTATGACTGGGAAGAAAATGAGAAAAAATTGTCAGCCCAGTGAGCTGTCGTACAGACAGACCATGGGCGCTGGGATCCAGAACAATGAGGCCAATAACCCTGGGATAGCACCACATGGCAGTGGCTCAGGAGTTTGTTTTAATGATTGCTGGAAGCAACGCTCTTTTTCTTTTCTAATCTAGTCCATCTTTTTCCAGGTTAGTATGAAGAAACTGACCACAAATTTCTAAAAATTAACAGTTTTAGGAGGCCACATATTGTTCACCAATAATCCCTCACTGAATTGTCCCTTCTTTTCATCTCTTATTATTTCTTTCTTATAGCCCCTTATGTTATTAATATAGTCAACTCTAAACAGAATTAAAGGCAATTTTTAGTATGAATAATGGAGACTCCATAGGAGCAAGAAGGATGTCTGTTTTATTCACTACTATGTCCCCTGTGTTTAGCAAGTATTTTTGTATATATAGTAGACATCCACAAATAACATTCTTAAAAAAAAGATTGAAAAGTAAAAATCAGATAGAATTAGAAGAAATTATATACTAAAATACTAAGCGAAGAGCCCAGGATTATGCTCACACTTAAAAAAGCAACTGGAATCCTATTTCAAGTGAATAACATCTGGAAACTCAATATATATTATATATTAAGGGATCCTGAGTATGTAAAACAGAACATTAATTTAAAACTCTCAAATATTAAGAAATAATTTTATTCAAACTCTTTAAATGAATTTTCAACATCAGTCAGGATTCTCCAGAAAATGGAATCAATAGGGTATTTATAGATATTTAAATATTTATATGTTTACATTATACATATATTTACATATACAAAAGGAGATTTATTATGAGGAATTGGCTCATGATTACAGAGGCTGAGAAGTCCCACAATCTGCTGTTTGCAAGCTAGAGACTCAGAAAAGCCCTTCTTTTCATTACTGTAGATTTACATTGGTGTAAAATTTAATTACACGGGTGTAATTATATAAACAAAACTTACATTGGTATGACGCAAATCAATTACATTGGTGGTATAACCTGGTCCAAGTTCGAAGGCCTGAAAACCAGGGAACCAATAGTGTAAATCTCTAAGGCAGGAGAAAATGGTGAGGCAGACAGAAGGGGTGAATTCCTCCTTCCTCTATCTTTTGTTCTATTTTGGCCTTCAATAGATTGGCTGATGCCCACTCACCTGGGGGAGGTCCATTTAATTTACTGGGTCCACCAATTCAAATGCTAATCTCATCCCAGGACACCTTCAAAGACATATTCAGAAATAATATTTAATCTGGGCACTCCATGGCCAGTCAAGTTAACACTTGAAATTAACTATCCCACAGTGTCATCAAATGGAGCTGCTTTTTGAGTCATCTACAACATTTATTTAGAGAATATTATCTTTTCATCTAATTTATTTGGGATATAGCAGTTTTTGAATTCTCGTATGATGCAGTCATTGGAATTTTATCGCAAGACACAAATATCATTTACACAAGACCAAACAGTTGGTTTTTAAAGAATGTGTTCGGTAGAAATATGTTATGAGTTGAATTGTATCCTCCAAAGAGATATGTTAAAGTCCTAACCCCTGGTGCCTCAGAATGTGACCTTATTTGGAAATAGGATCCTTGTAGATGTAATTAGTTAAGATGAGGTCATAATGGAATAGGGTGGGCCCTTAAGCCAATATCCAACAAGGAGAGCCAAGAGACAACCAGGAAAAGAGGACATGTGGTGATGGAGACAGAGATTGGAATGATGCATCTACAAGCCAAGGAACTCCAAGGATTGCCAACGAACAGCAGAAGCTAGAAGAGGCAAGGAAGGATTCTGCCCTACAGGTTTCAGGGGGCTCGTGCTCCTGCCAACACCTTACTTTCAGATTTCTAGTCTCCAGAATCACAAGACAATAAATTCCTGTCGTTTTAAGTCACTCTGTTTATAAGACTGTTACAACAGTCCTAGGAAACAAATACAATATGTATTTATGATCTTTACAACATAATCATTTATTTTATTGCTTTAAAAAAACCACAACTCTAAAAGGCGTATTTCTATGGCATCCAGAAATTTCCAATTGAAAGGTCATATCTCCAGAAATAGCTACTTAAATCTGTGTTAAATTTCTTCACCTTATTTTAAAATATTCAAGACTAGTTTTGACTAAGATGGTATCAGGCTATGTCCTTCCAAAATAATATCTTGTGGTAAAAAAAATGAATATGAGGAATATATGAGGAATTCCTCTTTTCTGAGTGTTAATTTTGGATGGGGGTGAAACTGCCCTATATTTGGCATCTGTGACAGAACAAGTAAAAGAAGAGTTCTCTAGTGGGAGAGGGGTTTGGGCCTCAGCCCCCGCTGCATCTCCTGGGAGCCCAGTTTAAACGCCACCGCTATGAAGAGATTTTATCAGGAGAGTGCATACACAGAGGTACTACATGACATGAAAACATTTGCACACAGAATTTTTAGGAAAGGAATTCTTCAAATGACTATTTCATTGTAAATCCCTCTAGAAGCAGAGGCATTTCTGCAGACTACTAATTTGATGAGGTCTGTGTGCAGAGCTAGCGGTCTGACTGTTGTGGAGTGGTACTATGCTGAGTACCCACAGAGCAGTGGCGAGTGAGCCCCTGACCACCTCACGTCTCTTGGATAGTCATGTGCCCAGCTGGATAACAACACTGTCCAGTTCAGTTCTCTAGAGACGGCCTGAGACCTGTGGATGGATGGAAGCGGTGTTGTTGACTGAAGCACATTTTTCTGCTTGGGCACCAGGCACCCAATGAGCCGAGATTCACATTCTATTATGAAAATCATGAAGCCTGAGCATGTTCTTGCCCAACTGGAGGACTGTCCTACCTTGAACTCAGAGGCTGCTGCTCTCATGTTACCATTGTGGCAGACATAGGAGACATCGGTTTTTGTCCTGACAAATAAATACTTTGTTTTTCTTTATTCCTACGTATTAGTGGATGATAAATTAGAAAATACAGGAAAATAGAAAGGAGAAAATAAAACACAATCATGGGGAATTGACATTTTGTATGCCCTTCTTATTTCTATAGACTTTTTTTTTTCAAAAAACAAAACAGGCATTGTGATAGGCACACTTTTAAAAATCTGCTTTATTTCTGTTATCAATATATGGTAAGCTGTTTTAATTGTGTGGATTATTATAATTTATTTAACCAGCCCCCTGTAGGACATCTAGATGTTTCTATTCTTTTGTTATTATCAACAGTGTTGTACTGACTCTTCTTCTATTCAAATTATTTGACATATTTTAAATTATTACTGTAGGAGAGGGATCACTTCTTAAATTATATATATGTCTAACCACTATGCTGTACACCTGAAATTAATATAAAATAATATTGAATGTCAACTATAATTGAAAACTTTAAAAAGCAGGAGGGGGAAAGGTGAAGGGGAATAAGAGGTCCAAATTTCTAGGTATATAACAAATAAGTCGTGGGGATGTAATGTACAGCATGGGAAAAAGTCAGTAATATTGTGATAGTGTGGTACGGTGTCAAATGGTTCCTGGACTTATTACAGTGATCACGTCTTTAGGTGTACAAATGTTGAATAACTATGCTGTACACCTGAAACTAATATAATATTGTATGTTAGTGATACTTTTAATAAGAATATTTTTAAAAAATAAATAAATCATTACCTTAGGCTAAAACTCCCTAGTAGAACAGCTGGGTCAAAAATATTTACATTGAAGGTTTTTGATAAGCATTTCCAAATCATCTCGTAAGTTCGCTCCAATTTGCACTCCCACCGGCAGTATATGACATGGCACACTCGACATCATTAGCCATTATTATTATTAGCCAGCTTAAAATTCGGTATCTCTTTGTTGTTTAATTTCACTTTTTTAATCACTAACAAAGGTGAGCCCCACCTCCTCACCCAACACTCATATTCAGCACAATTTTCTGATTACTCTGTCCTCAAACCTTAAAAAATCTGCCTGGACTTTCTGGATTTTGTTGACTGCCTTGTTGTTTTCTGAATTATCAAATTATTCCCAGGTACCTAACATACTATTTTAGGCATTTTTCAAGCTACCAAGATCACTTGTCACCAATTAAGAAACTCGTCACCCAGTAGAACACCCTCCTTTCATCCATCTAACTGAAAGTATCTGGTTCACGTTTTTTACAACTTGGTTTTTTAACCCCTCCTCAGAGGCAGAGACTTTTCTTTAAGTCCTTTAATGGGGAAACTGGAGCTGGTGGCAGTAGGGAGCTCCTTGACCCTGGGCTTACACAAGCAAGGGAACTTCCTCTGGGCAGGCCTTTGCTGGTGAAAATCCCTTGATAAATTGTGAACCGATTCTCCTGCCTCTTCCACACTGTCTTGTCCATCTGACTGGTGTGTGAACTCCTAGCTCTCTCCAAATGAGACAGTTGAGATGCAAATAGAGGTGGGTTACAGAAACCTGTACTAGTGACAGCCCCAAGCAACGTGGAGCTTATGGGGCGAAGACAGTGAGTTCTGTATGCCTGGTTCCATGTCCAGTGCCCCAGGGCTACTTCGTGCCTCAGTTTCCTCCTCTGTAAAATGTTCCTATGTCACAGGGTTGTTATGACGATTAGATCAGTCAGTCCCTGTAAGGCATTAGAATAGAACCTTCCACTGAAAGTGCTAAGTGAACCAAGAGAATGGAAAAGGAAAGGGAAGCAGATGGAGAGTTTAAAAAGTGGGATGGGTCCAGCTAGAACAAGAACTGGTTTGAGAAAAAGACCAACCTGATCAACTTGTTTTTCTCTGTTCTCCAAAGCCTTACCCCTGAGGAGGTGGAAATGCTCTTTACTTTCCGACTCTCCTGGTGCCCGCCCCACTTCTGCATGGAGAACACCACCGCGGTGCGCCCACCTGAAGGTGAAGCTGGGCGTGCGTGCATGGTCTGGTCTGGCCCTGGAGCCGGCGTCGGGGCGGGCGCCCCGGGAGCGCAGCCAGCGCTTTGTGCGCGGGAGCTGAATGGTGCCGACGAGTGTGCGCGCGGATTAGTCGTGCTTTCCCATGGACTACAAAAAGAACGCCCGAATCTGGGACATTTGTCATCAAGGGCAGGCTGCTCAGGATGCAAGGTAACCGGAGCTGTTCCAGAACTGCTTCAGTCTTTGGGGACGTGGGGTCACGCTAATCCTTCCTGTTTATATTGTGACCGCGTAGGCAGCGAGGCTTAAGCTCTGCAGTGGTAAATAAGAATCGCCAAGCAGGCATTCCTAAACAGCTACGTCCTCTGGTTGCTTTTCACAGTTTTTTTGGAAGGGGCACTGTTCCCTCCCGTTTATTCAGCCCTCTCAGACAGCCTAGCGGCCTTTCTGACCACCAAAATTCGAATTAGCGTTTGGATGGTATAATGCCCTTCTGTACACATTTATTTCTCTGTTTTGTTTCTTCTTTCTTCATGCAACCACTTTGTCTTCCTATCATTGTGAGGATTTCAGAAGCTTGTTCGTAGATAATTGTCCATACACATCTAATTTAACAGTCAGTTCCCAGGAAATGACAAATGTGTTATGGTGTTTGTGGAAGCCAAGAGATAAATTTATGGATCGAACCCTATCAAAATGTACTCTGAGTTCTCCCCTAAATTACACGTTTCTCTTTCTTTCAAATTTGATGTATTTTAGTGCCTGGAATCTCAAGTGCAGTCTTGCCCAATTAGATGTTCATCGTTCTGTAAACTCCAACATCGTTGAAGTTTAATATTGCAACCCCACTCCTGGTCAAAATGAAAGAAAAACTGTCTTGGGAGTGGAGCCTGAAGTGTCAGGCCTCCTAGAAGGGCCACTTCTGTGGGGCTGCAGGAAGGGACCTACAGCCAAAAATGAGAGTCCCCCTTGGAAGAGGAATCCAGAGGGTCTCAGCAGACACACCTGAGCACCAAGGATCAGATCCCATCTTAACCTTTCATTTTCAAAAACAGTGGACCATTTGTCCTGATTCAGTCATTCATTGATTGATTCATTCCACGAAAATGAATGAGGGATTACAATATTCTGAGCCTTGTGGCAGGAACAGGAAGAGTAACATGGTGGGGATCCTACTTTGAGAGGCCTCTACGGGGAGCAGAGGGGGAGAAGAAGCAGGGAACACACGTCTGAGTGTGGCGAGTGCTAAGATACAGGTTATAAGAATAAGTACGATGCTTGGGAGAAGCTGGAGGAAGCTGAGAGGATTAGGCAAAGCCTCCAAGAGAAAGTGACATTTGAGGAGGATATGAACGATGGTTCCCCAATTCGCCCATGTTTTCAAATGACTTAGAGAGGTGACAACAATTCATATCTCCTGGCTTCATCCCCTCCCCACTGGGTTAGAATTTCTGAAGGTGAGGCAGGGAACCTGCATTGGAAAAGCTGACTAGCTGATTCTGTGGCAGTCAGCGGAGACTTGGTCCCATTTAAAGCAGAGTGACAAGTGGTAGTGGGAGTGAGACGGTTTGGGGCTAATGCAGTAGCATGTTTAAATGGAACAGAGGTGTGAAAGACCATATTTGATCAATGGGGAGCGGCTAAATCATTTGTTCCAAAAGCCCGCAGTTGGTATTTCTGCAACAACTATGTAGAAAGCCTTTATTTCTGCAGTTTATTTGTTCCTTTACCTTGATATTTTTGTTACCTGAGTAGACATCAATGGGGGCAAAATACATTATAGTACTTGATGCAGGGCCCCTCTCCAAAAATGCACACTCACCTTCAACACACACACACACACACGCACACACACACACGCACACACACATGCATGCACACATTGCTGGAATATATCTAGTCAATATAATGAGATGCCTGTTTTGGGGGGGATTGTGAAATATCTGATGCAAAGTGTTAGATAAAAGGAATTTTTATTTTTAAAAAAACTAGATTAATATGTTGATATTTATTTTCTAAGTAAACATAATTATTTTGCAGATATTTTACAAAAATATGTAGCTATAAAGGCTTGTCACAGAATCAACAGTGACAGAAAAAGCCCTCAAGATGCTTGTGGGGAAAAGTTATTGTGCAGAACTGAATTGTAAGCAACTGACCCTTTCTACTTTAAGCCCTGAAACTAGCCATTGATATCAAGTGTTGAATATAAGAATGGGGAGATTTATTAATTTTCTCAACTAAGGAGATATTCAGCTTTTTTTGTTTAATAACAAAAGCCACTGACAAATATAAGACTCAGTCTTATTTTACTATAAGACCCAGTAATATAATTAATATAATATAATATAATACCGGATCTTACATTGATTTTTGTTCCAAAAGATGCATTAGAGCTGATGGTCTGGCTAGGTCTCATTTTTGGGGAAACACGGTATTTACCCTGCACTAGGGATAAAATTCATGTGTTCTTACAATGGCTTAGTCTAGAGATACTTTGAGTGGCTTAGTAACCACAATTATGTGTCTACTTATCTCCATTGTCCTAGTATCTGGGAAGAGGGCTTGCCTCACTCCTGGGGTAAATCTCGATTGGTCCAAGTCTTTCCTGGTGGTCTCATTTCCCATTGCCAGTGATTGGTTAAGTAAGAGCGTGTGCTAAGATTCCAGCCAATTAGATGCCAAAGGAAGGTTTCTGAGTAGTGATCTTCTGTGAACAGGGTTTTTGCTTTTCAAAAGAAAACATTAGAGAACAATCTTATTTTCCCACCTCTTTATGGCATTGTGTAAGGATAAAATGCTTGGAGCTACTGCAGCCATCTTGAGATCCTGAGGCAATAAGCCTAAGGATAAAAGTCAGAACATTTGGGAATGGGACAGTAGAAAGAAAGGTTCTTGATGACATAGATCGGGTTGCTGATTAATCCTAGAACTGTTCTTGTTATGTGAGCTAATAAATGCTCTATGGTTTAAGGTAAATGCATTTGGTTTTCTGTTCTTGTAACGGAAAGCATCCTAACACATACAAATAGCCCTGGGAAACACTGTTACATGTACATTAGTTTGGCAATAGGAGCAGAAAGAGTCTCATAATTTATTTTTTTTCCTACATTAAGAACCCTGGCAGAATTAAAGAAAAATTCTCTGTGTTGCAATTTCTTGAGTTCCATCTTAGGTCACATGCACATACACAGAAGGCTGCCATTTATTCTAACACCTGTGCTAAGTGCTTTATCTTATTAATCTACATAACAACTGTAGACCTACTTTACAGATAAAACATCTGAAGCACAAAGATGTCAAGGGCAAGGTCCTGATCCTAAGTGGCAGAGCCAGGATTTGAATCCAGGTCAAAGCTCTTTTGCAATAGCTGGCTTCAGTTCTCAGTTGTCAGAGTGGTAGCATTTGTTTGGAGGTGTATTGACACGTAAGTTATTACTAACAACCAAGCACCAAAATAAAAAAGAAACGCATAAGAGCAGGTTCAAGACTATCCCTCCGGAAAGCACTCTCAGGAACCTGCATTCCAGTGTGCTTGCTCTCTGTTGTGGGAGAGAAAGTGGTGGAACTCACCTCAGCCCCTCAGGGATTTGCACCCATCCTACAGCCTACTTTCTCTGTGCTGGGACTCTAGCCACTCATCCAAGCTGGGGAGGTCTGTTCCTTCAAAGGGTCTTTGCAGATAGGGTTTGGTTTTGCTTGGTTAAGGCAACCCCGGGCAGCCCTTTTTGCTGCTGCTAGAATACAAGTTGCTCCCAATACAGCTCTTCCTCTCTGTGTTCTGGCTGCTCTAGTCAGCCTCTTCTATTTATATTGTTACCCCAGAAAAGCTAGATGCCAGGGCCTGTTTCACCTAAATTTCAGAGGACCCATATCAAGCTGGTGAAATGTGTTTCTTGAAATCCCCTCTTACTCAGGCTTAAAGTAAGGGGGAATCAGACCTTCACTCTCCACAGAGACCACCAGTGACTTTCTTATACATAGTCCTTTGCGTCCCCTTCACCACCCTTATAAGCCTCCAGGGAGGTAGGTGATAGGGCAGAATCAGGGCCACAGGCTCCCCATTTTTCCTGCAAAGGTGGGGTAGTGTTTCTAGGGTAAGTTTCCTCGACCACAGCACTACTGACAGTTTGGGCCAGGTAATTATTTGTTGTGAAGCCTGTCCTGTGCATTCTAGGATGTTGAGCTGTGCTCCTGGCCTCTGCTTGTTAGATATCAGTAGCGTCACCCCAGCTGTCACAACCAACATTTCTAGACATTGCCAAATGTCCCCTGGGGAGCAAAATCATCCCTGGTCAAGAAGCATGACTTTAGAGTCGCATGTTGCTGTCAGCCTCTGGCAGAGAGCCCCTGTCCTAGCATTCTGTCCCCAGTGGCTTCTGATACAGAAAGGTGAGCCTGGAGCCAGGCTGCAGGTGGACCCCAAGAAGACAACGAAGAAACCATATTTGTAGTAAGCTAGATAATCTAGTAATCACTTCTGTTTCTTTCCTTTTTCTTGCCTTTTTAGAAAAGTCTTGTTTACGTGTTGCGCCCTCACTTCAACTTGTAGCACAGGATACTAAGAGGAAATTGGAGGTGTGGACTCAGGCCTTGGGGAGGGAGGGCAGCCTCCTCCCACCACTGCCCCAGCGAGGCCAGCCTGGCCTGTGGTGAGGCTGACAATCAGAGAAGATTCACAGAGAACAACGCCGGACTTCACGATCCCACTGCTCTCCCCACAAGAGACAATCTCCCTTAACTGGCAACCCACCCAGCAGGTCTGGATTCCTTTCTTTCTTTCTTTTTTTTTTTTAAAGAAGCCGACAGTTTTCTGATAATGTGCTTTTAGGATTGGACAATCAATGAGAGCCACGGAGTGAAGTGGCACTGATGGAGTATGTCCTGCCTTAGGTCAGGCTGGTCCCTTGTTCTGGAGACGTGGCGTGGAGCTGGGCCGTGCCTTGGCGGGAGAGGCCAAAAGCAGCATTGGTGACTGGACAGTCTGAGAGAACCCCTCTTTCAAAGAAGATTGTTCGTTTGTTTTTTCAAATGCATCTAACAGGTGCTCATGGAAGATAAATGAGGAAGGGACACTCGTGGCCAAGCAGGGTACAGTGTCCAGCCCAATAACAAAAGCCTTAAGGAGGGCCCAGCTCTGGCCTCTGCCCCATCCCTGTTGTCACGGAGGAAAATTGCCCTGCTGTTCTCAGCTCTGATCCCACAGACTGACTCACAGTTTTAACCATATAAAACTGAATAGATAACTACAATCAGACTCCACTGAGTTTTTCATTTTTTGTGAAATAGAAGTGGATCAGTAGATCTACAAAGACAAGTTTATTCAAACAGGGGAGGCAACAGGAGAGAAGGCTCAGAGACAAACCTAAGAGTAAAACAGACAGATTCTGCCAGAAGAAAAATTATATAGCTAGACTAATAGAAAGGTGAAAATTTGTAAGAAAATGCCTGGAAAGTCAGAAAAGAAACAGAGTTTGAATATAATACCTTATCTGATGTGCAGTTATTTCACACGGGCCGTTCATGGAAAGGTTCAAGTAAAGTCCATGTGACAGTAGAGTTTTTGGAGATTAGGGAGGAGACTGCTGGGGCCTGGCCCCTTGGGATGGACAGTGTCCCTTGCCTTCCCAATAGCCATTTGTCCACGTCTTCTCCCCAGCAGGTAGTGGGCAGAGATTTCATTCAGAAAGTGAATCATGATTGGCCTAAACCTCTTTTCATTTTCACCAGTGATTGGTCTATAGAGGGACAAGCAAACAGTTCTACCAATAAGATCCCAGGGGAAATCTCCCTTCTGGAATAAAGAGGGAGCCTAGTAAGGACAAAAGGTGTGCCTCTGCCCTCTCTTTCTTGCTGTGGGATGCCAGTGAGAAAATGACAGCTGGAGCTTTGCTAGTCAACTGTGCACTCTGAGCCAACAAATATTAGGATGAAATGCCAATATACAGAGGATGATGGAACAGTAGAATGGAAAGAGTTTAGGCCCTCGAGGTACCTTTGTGCTGGAGAAGTACCCTAAAGCCACCCATCCCTCCCGACTCTTGTTGAGGATAAGCCAATTCTTATGGCTTAAGCCATGGCTAGTTGGTTTTTAACTCAAGTTCTAACTCTAGCTAAGGGATACACCAACATCTGTTATGTGTCTCCTGTTTCTTTAAATGATCTATTAAACCAAGTTCTTAGGAAATGACTTACATTTAAAAAAAAAAAAAAAAGCTTTTTTTTTTTTTTTTTTTAAATCTGAGAGCTAAGTAAAAGGTTATGGAAAAATGGAATTCTTTACAAAAATAACACACAGCATACATATTTGCTTGATATTGTGAGAACCACTCAGGCTTAAAGAAACATTTTATAATGTCTGGTTCTGTTGATCTTGGACACAGTTATCTTACTATCTGTCAAATGATGGGATCCCATTGCGAAGCAGCCACTTCCTCCCCCAACCCCCTTTTTTGTTCTGGTGATGCTAATGATCCCAAGGATGACAGACACAGAAAAGAATGCAGGAGACAAATGGGGGAATGCACTCAATTCACATGAGGGTTTAATGAGTCAATCTAGATTACAAACCCCTCACTGGCAAGATTATTTCTCTGTAGTGATTTTTTTCTCACCCACCTCTATTATTGTTTACAGTCTCTGTGCCAACAACAGTAGTCACAGAGTTTAGAGCAACTTACAATTTGTCAATAGAGATTTAGTGGCCTGAGGTTTTGATCTGTGGCTTTTGTTCCAGCCAGATATTTCCATGGAGTTTAGATTAATAAAACATGAAGGAATTTCTGGTATAATGCATATCTCTGCTTTGCTCTTTGATTGCATATTAATTATATGCATACATCTTCCTTCTAAGAAAATAGAATCATACATCTCTAAGCTTTAACTTCTTGCCCAGGTTCCCATTGATCTTTCCTCTATTTTTTTTTTTTTAGGAGAAAATAATGTAATAAAAATATGGACCAGCACTTCGGTTTTTGTTGTTGCTAATAACAGAAACTTATTAAAGCAGCTCTTTCATCCTTCATCATGGGAAAGAGCCGGTGCTAGCAACGCCTGGAACTGAAGGTCACGCTGTCTGGCTTTGTGCGGACAGATGGCCATTGCTCATCATATTAGAAAGAAGCTCGATGCTGACTTCTGGATATCAGCTATTCACTCTGTATATCGAGTGATGATTTAGCATTAGGTGGCACCAGCCCTCATGCTGTCTTATCTCCTGCCACCTCCATGGAAAATATTTGGACAGTGTACCTTACTTTCCTGTCCTCCATATGACACAAAAACAGACTCTATAATGCATCTAATAATGATAATAGTAAACAATATCGTCTCTGATTATTGGCATTTTGTTTTGCCAACTAGGTATTCTGAATTTAGGATCGCAAGGGGCAATTTTGTAAGTTATAGCACGGGGGACCCAAAAACAAAAACAAAATCTTGTCAAAATAAAGCAATAGGAACACTGGAGTTGGGCTGGGAACAGGAGCTGAGCAGGACATCAAGAGCTGGTCTGTTACTTGGTTTCAGAAGAATATTAACTTCCTTGGGTGTCGTGGTTTTATTGATAAATTCTCTGCTCCTGAAGTAGCTTAAAGTTCTCTAGAGCAGCTATATTGTTAATTCTCATTGAATTCCTGTAAGTCAGTGTCTTCCTAGGTAAATGGAAGAGCCAGGCACATAGCACAGGCAACTCTTTCCTAGGTGATGTTTCATTATTGGTGTCAGAGAGATGTAGAAGATTTGTTTTATTGATTTATATTCCTTACCACACTCCACAGTGGGTAGGATGCAGTATCTAGAATACATACTGTCTAATAATAGAGAAAACATACATAAATAGAGAATCAGGGTTAGAGAAAATGTGGACAGGATTGGAAGACCATAATACAAGATATTATGAGATACACCGGCCATAAAGTCTTATACTGCTACCAAGACCGACTGACAAATTTGGATCTAAGTTTCTTGGTTACCAGAGCCAAAAAGGAAATACAGTAAATTATAACATAGTCTCAATTTCAGAATTCACATTTTCGTCGAAAAACAGGCATGCCACTTTTTTAAAAGATACAAATGTCTCCTGACTCTCAGGCCTTCCTAAAAGTTGTGCCATGCATCTTCATAGGCCACAGATACTTGTAATGGGCAATGACCTTAACTGATAATGAGTACAGTAGACGCTTCCCACCCTGTATCAGCAATAGCCACACGTAACTGAGATATGACACTTCGCCTGTGTACAGCACAGAGGTATTTCTTCCAGAAGGACTTCGTTATAGAGGGTCAGATCTTTATGTGCGGGTTCTAAAGAAGCATATATTTTCAGATGTGTCGCAGAGGATATACCCCATTTCCAGGTCAGCTGTTTTGGGCTGAAATGTGTCCCTCCCAAAAGCGTGTGTCGGAATCCTAACTCCCAGTGTCTCAGAAGGTTACTATAATTGAGGACAGCGTCTTTAAAAAGGCGTTGAAGTTAAAATGAGGTCTTTAGGGTAGGCCCTAATCCATATCACTGGTGTCTTTATAAGAAGAAGAGGTTAGGACACAGACATGTACAGAGGGACCATGTGAAGACACAGGGAGAGGCGCCCATCTACAAGGCAAGCACAGAGGCCTGGAACAGAGCGTTCTCTCATGGCCCTCAGAAAGAACCCATCCTGTGGGTACTGTGATCTCAGACTCCAGCTTCCAAGAGTGTGAGAAAATACATTTCTGTTGTTTAAGCCACTCAGTCCATGGTGCCTGGCTGCAGCAGCTCTAGACTAGTACACCAGCCTTGGGAGGGATCCTGCATGCTCCCTTTTCCTTTCCCGAAGGGCGTCCGCTGAGCTTTTCTGACTGATTTTCTCAGTTACTCCCTCATACAGCATTTAGAAAGCAGGGGAGGGCCTGGGAGCATCTCCCCTCACGCCCCAACACACACAATAGCTATGGAGGCAGGACCTAGGCAGTGAGTGAATGAAGAGGTAGCTGGTGATTTCCTAAGCTCAGGCCCCATGTTTAAAATGAAACTGGGCTCCCCACCCCCAGACCAAGATATCAACCCTAGAACCAACATAATATCTAGGCATTTGTTTCTAAGTTACGAGGAAATACCTGTGGGAAGCAACCTAAATTCAGTAGTATATTCAAGAGACTGAACAAAAATTCTGTCAAAGGGGAAGGAGGCCCCATTGGAATAGGGGCTTTTTCGAGGTCTGTGTAACAAATAATGGAGGTGGAAGTGGAAGATTGTCTGAGGGCTAATGAGTGACACAGGTCCCCTTCTCAAGGGATATTTTTAAGGCTTCCACTCCAGGGGTGGACTAGCACAATATGGAATTATTTTATATTTGGTAAGTGCCTTCTCCTTTGCACACTAAATGCAAATGCACTATCTAATTTGATTTTCACAACATTCCTGAAAAATCAACAACTGTCACCCTGCTTCCTGATAAAGAAACTGGGACTCAGAGATTAAGTGACTTGCCTAAGCGGTGGAGTTAGAGTTTACCTAAAACCAGGTAAATTCCCCAAGGCCTGCCAACTAGCCTGGTTTTGCAAAGTAGAAACGGAGCAGTGCTCCCGGAGTTGCTCAGAGCTCGGGAGCTAGACTTTCAGCTCAAATCTCCATTCAATGTCAAGTTTGTTTGATACCCTGGTGCTTTGTTGTCCTCGTCCGCAAATAGGAATAGTATGCTCTACCTCAGACTCACAGAACTACGGTGAGATTAAATGATATATTGTGTTGGAGCAGTCTAGACCATTACCTGGCCTATAGATAGTGTTCAGTGACGGGTTACGTTTACTGACTGGTTGCTTTCCTCCACCCTCCTCTGAATCACTTTCTTTTCCCCTTCTCTCTCACAGGCGATTCTTTTTCTAAATGTTACCCCGCAGTGTCCTATAGAACACTGTAGACAACAGGCATTTCAATGTAGAAAGCTGGATCCCAGCTCCCCTATCCTACCCCCTTCCCTGGAATTTTGGACCAATTCTTAGCATCCTGAGTAATAAGCAAATCTGAAAGAGAGCTAATTCTAATCTTTTCCCCTAGGACCTCCGGAGTGGATTCAGGTTTTTTTTTTTTTTTTTTTAAAGTAGAGCCACTTTCACTTTCAAGGGTCCCAAAAGTGTTTTCGGCTGACAGTCCCCCTCTCAGGCCCCAAGATCTGGCTGGGCCACTTCCTCTGCTCTCATCAGAATGCAGGCCACCCCCAGGTCGGGAGTGTGGGAAGAGCTGCCCTGTTCAGTGGGCCCAGGAACTCGCTGGAATCTCTGTCCAGCCCAGAGCTCCCCAGCACGTCAGAGAGGGACTTAATGAGCTAGGCTTTGGACCTGGAAAAGAGAGGGGAATTACAAATGCCTGGTGCCTGCTGAGAGCACAAAGGGGGGATTATGGCCCTGGAGGTGAATGGGGGCGAGGCGGCTGAGAAAGCAAGACTGTCACCCCGGCTCATTCCTCTCATTCCTTCCAAGATTTCCCTGGTGCCAGCAGCGCAGGAAAACCACCCGCGTCTGGGCCCTACCTGCTGCCAGCTAAGCCCCACCTAAGCCCAGTGCATGGACTCCATGTGGGTCTCCAGAGCTGCCCTCCCCACTTCAGCCCCCGAGGACCCTCCCTAGGATGCCAAACAGAGGGAACCACTGGGTTCGTTTCCTGTTTCTTTCTGAATTCTCACTGCGCCTGCCACCTACACAGCATCCCAGCCAAACTGCTGGATGTTTAAAGAGAGACTGTATCCAAAAAGATAGAAGAAAATGTGCCATGGAGAAAACTCCAAGCATATGTTTGAATTGTCTGGAAATAAAGGTTCAGATCTGATAGGACCTTTCTACGAATCGTCAGTTAGAAAGCCATGTTTGGTGCTAGGCACTGTCTGCCCCTTCCTAGTCACAGATAAGAGGGCTCAGGGCGAGAGAATGGTACAAGCAGGATGAGGCTTCCTATTACACCTTCTAAAAACTGAGTTTGACTTGGTCCCTGGGAGCCAAGCAAGTGAGCCCAGGTCACTTTAGCCTCTGTCAAGGGAGCCTTTAGTTATTGAGTATGTTGGAATAGGCTATGGTATCAGGGTGGGTGGAAACAGGAGGGAGGAAGAGAGAGAGAGAGAGAGAGAGAGAGAGAGAGAGAGAGAGAGAGAGAGAGAGAGAGACTGACTAAGGAATGAAGTTCTTAGCTTAACATTTTCAACATCTGTGAGTGGTATGGAGAAAGATAAATTGGTAACTTGCCACCATTGCTGCATTCCAGTGGGTCTTCTGAATTTCATATCCCCTTTAGCTAGAGAGGAAGAGAATAGGACAGGGGACTGTAGGCTGGTAGGCTGTAGGGAATGGCTCCAAGGGTGTGGCCAGGAGGGGGCTGAGACTCTACAGTCTATGGCTGGGCATGTGACCTCCTGCCCAAGCTGTGGAACCCTCACAAACCCCCACCCACCCAAACATCTCTGTTCTAAGTAAGGGATGGAGCACGCCTACTAAAGATGGGGGTTGGGGGGGTTCTACCTGTGATTTGACTTGTAGTAAATCAGGTGAATGAGACTCTACGATTACTCACTGTGGTTGCACATCACTTATCAAATGTATTCTTAACAAATCACGGCAGTGGCAACGTAAATCAGCTAAGTTACTTGTTTCTATTTAATTCCTTTAAAAAAAAAAAGAAGTATAGATTGCTTGCCATGTGCCAGGCACTTCCTCCTTTAGCTTCTTCATGGAAGGCATTTTGGAGGAGCTGGACTTTGCTCTGTGCTTTGAGACTAAGAGGGCAAAACTCTTAAGATGCTGATCATTTTCATATTTATATCTCTAGCTTTATTTATTGATGGCTTTCTAAGGTTTTCCCTAAGGAGTGCCATGTTTCGGAATGAGTTGAGAACATGTCAGTATTTGGTGCTGCTGGAGTAAGAAGCACTTTGCTATAAGCTAAGATCAGTATGCAGAACAAAACAAAACAAAACAAAAACTCCAGTCCACCAGGCAGAAGACTCATGGGCCATTTATCTATATGCTCCCTGGGGCCATATGGCAAAACAACATAAAAGGAATAGATAACACAGAAGAGAATTTACAAAGCTGCGCTGCTCTCTCTCTCATGCTTCCATTTTGTAAGAAGTCTTTGTTAGCACTTACTTTACATTTTACAATAACATTAGCATCACCTATTTAACTCTAAGTTTTACTTAATCAATTGCTTACCATAATTCTTATACAATTTCTTCCCTTTTCCTAGAAATTTTTGTTGCAATTTTATTTTTGTTTTGCTAGAGTACTTCCTTGAATGAGTTTTTCAGAAAACGTAAAATGGGATACATGTGGAATCCTTGCATGACAAAAATATTTTTACGTTTGCCCTTACGTATGAATAATTATTATCAAGTATGTATAGAAATCTTGGATCACACAACTTTTTTTCTAGAAAGTTTGAAAACATTGCTCATTTTGGTTCTAAGGTTAAGTATGGGATGATACTGGAATGATTTTCTTTGTTTTAAAATAAATTAAAGCAAAGAGGTTTGCTTTAGTTTCTTGGAAAATTGTAAGATTTTCACGGGAAAGGCAAAATTGTCCCAAACCTCGTCTGCATAGAACATTTTGCATGATGTATTTCTCAATTTCCTTCTGGGAAGAAATTAATATTCCTGATAAAATGCTTAAGTAATTTTTAAATAAACTTTAATGAGCTTAAAGAGAGCCTGCCTTTGGGAGATTAGCTTCGCAGCCACTCGGTGGACTGTCAGTCAAGAATCTAATGATCTTTAACCAGCTTCTTTTCTAGTCCCTCCTTTTTTTCTACAAATGGGTCCACCAAGGGACAAATCTTCACAGTGGTGTGTTTTCCAGAGTTTTCCTTTGAAGTAACTGCTCATAACTTAATTTTCTGAAAAGGTTTTTTTTTTTTTTTTTTTTTTAATCTTTATTTTTGGAATTCAGAAATCTCCCTGGGACATGTCTAAGTGTAAAGGATGGCACTGCTGTTGAGGGATCACATGGATGGGAGGTCTAAGAAAGCCATTAATTTGTTCTGAAATTTTTAACCTGCAAGTGTTGAAAATGAGAGCCATGAAAGTCCTGGAGGAAAGGGTTTGGGATGGCACTTCACTGGTGGTGTGCAGACACACCCTCGTCCTATAAAAAGCACCCTGCCAACTGCTTGTCAAACCCTGTAGACTGGAAGAGCCAGTAGTAAACACTGATTGGAACCATGCTTTCACTCCATGCTCCCAACCCCCGCCCCCCACAGTGGTTCCAAACTTTAACCCGAATCCAGACCAGTTGAATCCAAATTCCTTGGGGTGGGGTTCAAGCATCATGACTGTTATTCTTATAATCTCAGGTGATTCTAAGTGCAACCAGGGTTGAGGACCACTAACATAAATATATTTCTGCTGCACTAGACCCCTATCCCCAATTTCTACCTTTGTTCAATTTCCCCTAAACTTTGTTGCCATAAAGTGTCTTCATTGACTTTCATGTATTTTGACCCCCTTTGGTCATCAATGCAACAACAATTTGTAGCATTTTTCATGCCAGGATCATGCTAAATTGTGAATGCTTCCCTGCCTCCCTGCGGGGAATCCCACACAGTGTAAAGAAACATCCTCTTCCACCTCTCCCAAGCTCTCAATGCATCCCTCACTACCTGGGACACAGACTGCCTTACTTGTTCCTGGATCCTTAAGCAAGGTACTTTCCTGCTCTCACCCCCAGGTTGTCTGCCACCCAGTACTTGCGCTCATGATTCTTTCACTGCATCCCTGCCTTGTTGGAGTGAATAGATAGGTAGTGGCAGCAGGCCTCCCCAAACAGTCCATTACTGGGGCAAAACTAGTCCGAGCTGACAGTCTTTGTGCACTGGAGACTCAACATGAACAAAATGGCCACATGAATGTAGAAGGAAAAGCAAAACATGCTGCTAAGACTGGCTCTCAGAGCCTCTTGGCCCGTGTAACATTTCTTCTTTCCCAATCATTCCAGTGCTTTCTGCTGTCCTTCTCTCATGAATAAGGCATTGGGTCCCTTTCTCCTTATCTTCTTTGGGTAGTCAGAGCCAGGAGGCATAACCAAGAGTATATTTGGCCGAGTATAAAGGGAACATGCGATTTTGTGGTCAATTTATTTTCACCTCTTTCATTCTCAGGGGTACATGGTTTTCGCCTCATTGATTTTCTGTGTTCATTGACTTGAAGTCTGCTGTGTATGGGAGGTTGCTTCACGTCTTCTCAAGCCTTCTCTTTTTATTGCCTTGGCAACTCTCTGCCTTAAGCTTGTACTAGTTTGAACTAATCTCAGTGGTTTCCCTATTTAATATGACACTTGTATTTTAGTAGCAGTATTGCACTATTTAATTTTTATATCATAAATGCTAGAGTTTGAAGGGATCTTACAGGTCATTCTATTTCAGCTCCTTTATTAAATATGAGGAACACTGAAGACCAGAAAGGTTGATGGATTTGCCTAAAGTCACACAGCTAGAAAAGCAGCAGAACTAGACTTCCTCCTTAGACAGGAACGAAGGAAAGAATGGGGAGAGAAAGAGAGAGAGAGAGAGAGAGAGAGAGAGAGAGAGAGAGAGAGAGAGAGAGAGAGAGAGAGAGAAAGAGAGAATGGAGCAGAAATCCTTGCCTTCAGGCCAATTGGGCCAACTTAGGTCACATGCCCACACATAAACTAGTGTGGTTGCTAGAGGGAGACCAGGAGCTGTGCCTACATTCCCGAGCCAGTCTCTGGCAAGGAGAATGGGTTTACTATGATTCACTTAGAACCATCAGCACCTACGTCTGGAGATGGGGACCAGGTCAATTTCTTATGTATCGCTTGAGCTTCATAGGGGAGAGGTTGATCAGGGTTCCCCTAGAAAGAAAGATGGCAGGAGTGGAGGGGTTGGGTAGGCAAACAGAAGCCATTAGACCGTCACTTTCATATGGGTAGCACATGTCATTGAGCCCTTTCCATAGACAGTAAATGGCCAGCTCTCGGTGCTATTCTTGTTACTACGTATTAAAGGCTGGTGACTTGGAGGATGAACTAAACATTTTGAACTTCCCCTTCATGGGGGGAAGGGGTGATGAAGTAGGAAGAGAACCAGCCATGGCCCCTCCTACCTGTAGAAACTCTGCCCTGTGACTTGAGTGGCCAGAAGGACGTAGGCTTTCCTTCATGCTTTGAGGCAGCTGTCCCACCTGATTTACAGATGGGGTGCCTGGGTCAGGGTCCTACCCTTAGGTGCCAACTTTAGGTATGGGCTGTGTGGAAAGTTCAGTCTGAGTAGGGATGCTACTGTCTCAGAAAGGTTTGCACTAACACAGAGCAGAGACATTAGGGGCTTTGCCTGGAAATTTCCTCTTGAATTAACTAGCATCCTCTCTTGCCAAAAAGCGATTCTTTTCAGGTGCGGTTGGCAGTGTGTGTCACCTGTCAGAGTCATAAAGACTCTCCTAGCCAGTTAGCTATGTGCTTGTCCTTTCCTGGCGTGGGCTTTTCCCTTCTTTCCGAAGTTTTTATTTATTACCTTCCACGAATGCTCATCTCAGGGCAGAATTCCCTCCCCACCACGATGCATTGTTTGGACTTTAGGCCATTCCTAGCACTTTTTACTATTCTGAGCACTACTCATCTCAATTTATTGTCCTGGCTTTCCGGGGCTGCTCCACTGGGTGTGTTTGATGGAGAGGGCTTTGAGGTTTGGGAAAAGCATTTTTGAGACGCTTGCAGTTAGATAACATCCCTGGGTCTCAGGGATCCTTTTTTAAGCATCATCCCCATCTACATTAATCATCCTGTTTTTGATGCGTAGACAAAGGATGTGGAACTGCTTCTGCAGGCCGTGGGGAGGGGGCTGCTTCCAGGAGCTGCTTCGTACAGTCTGGAGAGGCAGCTTCAGTCTGAGTTGTGGGGGCGGTGTGGAAAAGCTTTTGGCTCGTGAATTACAATAAGGATTGGAATCAAGAGAGCCCACAAAGATTCTGCCCCTAAAGCTGTTTGACTCTTGTTTTCTTTTCTTGGAAATGAGGCCCCAAGTATTAATGTTTTCCCCCACTGAATGCAATTATACATGTAGAGTGCAACAAGAGGGGAGCCTCAAAAATTATATTCTCTCTCTCTCTCTCTCTCTCTCTCTCTCTCTCTCTCTCTCTCTCTCTCTCTCTCACTTACTTGAATGCTCGGCATCTTCGGGAGTGTCTGCTGGTGTATGGTGAGCCTGGGTGATACTGTTTTATAAGGCTGGGATGTCCTGTCCTGTTGGGCTTATGGGCAGCTCCTTGTTGCCTCAGAAGCCACTGCCTTCAGTCCGTCTGGCTGAACGTTCTGACGCCCCACTGGCTGGCTCAGTCTGGCTCCAGGACCTGAATCAATCCTGATGATAGAAAGATGTCTGCATTCTCAGCCCTATCTACCATCCACTAACTCTGGAAATCAAGTCAGAGGCTCTGCAGACTCAGGATGCCACAGCTGTGTCACACCTGCCAATGTCCTTTGCTCCCAACCAATGCCAAGGATAAACTTCGATCTCTTGTAGGTCTGTTGAGTTGTTGCATCCGCCATATCCCGTGATGCTCCATTCACCAGCTGCCTGCCTATTCTAACACCTACCTCTGATAGCCTCTCCTTAGCAGAGTCCAGCCCTGAGCCCTAGCCTGCAGGACAGGTTTTTTTTCATACCACACAAAGCTCTTGTGAGCCTTCCTCCCTGGAGCTGAGCCACACCATACACCTTTGCCCACCCATTTGGTCAGCAGTCCCAACATCCACCTGGTTTCTGGTTCCTGAGGGCCTGCCCACTGCCTGGGTTCATCACCCCATTGAACAAACCCTATTGATGCCTCTGTCATGCCTGATGAGCTAAGCCCTTGGATACTATACCATAGACTGATGGTTAGCATATGAGAGCTGTCATGCCTGGGCTGTGCTGAGGTGTTGCAAGGGGTCCAGGCATCCATATGTCCCTCAGAGACTGAATCTAGGATGCCTTATGCAACCACGCACATTCTGTTTTGAAATTGTGTGTAGATGCTTCTGCGGCTAATTGAACTAGATATAAATCCATTAAAGGCCTTGCCAAATTCATAGCATCTTTACCATTACGTACCTTCTCAATCAATACCAAACATATAAGCACAACACAGTACAATGCTGAAATCCAAGAAAGGCCTCCTTTGCAGTCCCTTTCTGCTAAGTCCTTTGGGTTACAGTACTCTGCCTGCAGTGGACCACTCCTAAGAAACCGTTTGTTCTCCATCGAACATGGATCTTTGCTGGTGGTTTTTCCTGCCAGCTACTATTGGTAGGGGCAGCAGCTACTGCTGTTGCCTTCTCAGCCAGCTCCATAGCTATCTCAGGCACATGGGCTTGTACTGGCCTCAGAGCCGTAAACATGTGCAACTGCCTCAGGGTGAATGTTTCAGAGAGAACATCCCCTGTTTCTCAGCTCTGTTTTGACTCCAAGTTTCTAAGGAATCCACATCCATAAAGGCTAATAGAGGACTTGGGTCCTAGAAATTTCCAAGCCATTTGAGGACCCTGCTTTGTTCCCATTAATATTAGAGGCAAGGTCTAGATTCTGTCATCTGAGCCAGCATCAATCTAAATATCCCTTTCTGTAGGAATGAACAGAAGGAAAAGGCAGCCGGAACAATTAACTTCCACATTAACATTCTGCCAAGACTAATGCAGACTTTACCAGACTATACATTCCTGATGGAAGAAGCTGGGATTCTGAGCCTGCCCCCACCACGCCCCCGCCTTACCACATGCCCAATGTACCCAAAGGTGAGTCTGAGATACTGGATTCCATAGGAAATCCCTGAGCAATAGGCTGGTTGAAGCCTGGCCTTAAACCCAGTATAGCCTTCTCATGCTCTCTGAACCTCTGAAGTTGTTACAGAGGCTCAAAGCTGTAACAAAGGAGGGCATGGGACAGGGGCCGAATCCCAGAAACCTTGTTCGGCACCAGGGCCCAGGCAGTCATGGGCCTCCCTCGTTCTCGGGGGAGCTGTCCCTGGTATTGAAGTAGACCATCGCCTGTCTCTGCTGTGGGGGAGAGTTATGTAAATAATGCCTGTGTCTCAAGTGCAGGGAAGTCCTAGCTGGAACTTGGGAAGCCCAGCCAGCTCGTTATGGTGTCCATTGCCTTTGGCCTGCTCTTTCTGAGTCCGTAAGCAAGCACAGGAGAGCTAGCTTGTTGGGGAAGTCGTGAGAAGGACAGAAAATAGAGGCTCTGGCGATTCCACACCAGTACCAATAACACATGAAATGGAAGCTCCTGAGCTCTGAAAGAGACAATGACAATAACGGCTTCCTTGTTCCTGCCCATTTAAGAAGCGCTCACCCAGGAGCCTGGGACAACATTCTAAGCCCAAGTGCCTGGATTGAGAGAAAGCCCAGGACAAGTAAGGTGATCTGGCCTGTTGTCGTGGCAATGACAATTTTCCCTCATGCTTTGTGCTGTGAATACAGTGGAGAAAACAGGTGGGCATGGTCCTTACCTTCATGGCACTTATGGTTTGAAGGAAGGCACAGAAAAGAAAAAGAAGTAAACAAACAAATGAACTAAAACATATATATTACATATTATATAATATATATTATATATACATATATATGTGTATATGTACTTATATATGTGTATATGTGTATATTACTTTTGCACCAACCTACTATACATAGGTTGGTGCAAAAGTAAATGTGGTTTAAAAGGTTAAAAAAAAATTGCAAAAACTGCAATTACTTTTGCACCAACCTAATACATATTCTGATAAGGAAACAAAATGTGCAAAGAGAAAATGACAGTAGCCTTACTATTTATTCCTGGGTCATGAAGGATGGGAAGGAATCAGCCTATTCATGAGTATGGGGTAAGAGTGTTTGGACTGAGGGAAAAGTGGGTTCAAATGCCTAGGAAAGAGCTTGCTTCTTTAATGAATTTAAAGAAGGCTTCTATGAGATGAGGTCATAAGAACTGCGTCCCTAACAGCACCCAAGGGCAGGAAAAAATGCCTAAGTGAAGATGAACTGAACTAACTGAACAACTGAAGTTAACCAGTAATTCAGAATCTAGTTCAAGTTATCATTTCAAAGGGAGGCTGAAATGCTCAGGAATCCATCATAGACTGACCTTGAATTCTACTGTAGTTATATACTAAGACTTTCAGTAGTGCTTTTTTCAGTAATTTTTCACTACCAAATAGAATTCTATGTTGTACCATGACATGTGCCTTTAAAAGCAGGAGAGAACTGTATTCTCAGTGGGGAGGAGGAAATGGCTAGAAAGAGGAAGTCTTAGAAAAAACAAAGAAGCAAGCCAAGGCAGAGACAAAGCTCTTATCTGCACAACCCCAGATTCTGGTCAAGGAAAGCTCAACGAGATCAGAGACAAGTCGTAATCTATGATAAACAGATGGGGAGACGAGAGAGCTGTTGTCAGTGGAGGGACCTGGAAAGAGCCGAAAGGATTGGATTTGGGGAATGGAATTTTCTAGGCCAGGTCAGGTTGCCTGACAGCCAGTTAGTCGGAGAAGGACGGTGATTGTCCAGAACGATTATGCAAGACCCAGATGCTGGTGTGGGGGCCAAAGTTTACAGGGTGTAAGTCAATGTATGTATGTGTATGTATTCACACTTGTGAAGAATATTTCACAAGGGCAATGTAAAATTGCTGAGGACCCTCCCAGAAGAATCCTGGGCAAGTGAAGGGCCCTGAATCTTAAACTTCATTCATTTCACAGTACATCTGCCTGTGCGCAAGTCCCCTCACAGAGGGCTCCTCATGCAAGTTATGACCTAACTTGACTCAACATAGGAAAAAGGCACCAAACTTGGGTCCTGTGTTGAGGGAGAGTAGGGAGAAAGAACCAGACATGTTGGAGTCCATCACCAAAGAGGACACCAGGGCGAAACTAAACATGGCTGCAGCTGCAGGGAAAGGACAAAGAGAGAGAACCAAGCCAGACAAGTGGTGGGTCTTCTGTCTCCTCAGTTGGTTGTGCAGCGAGGATGCTTTCTTGACTCAGAGTCTTCTTGACTTCGTTCATAAAAGGGGATTGTGGTCACTGTTGGTAATTAGCCTGTGACAGTTATACCTTAGGCTACACAAAAAACCACGCGTGTTAAATCCCTTGAATGTTAAACACCCTGGAACTACCCTGACCTGCCGAAAAGAGCAATGGTAGGAACAGCTTTAAGTCACTTTGAAAAGTGGAGAAATGCTTTTTTCCAGACCACTTGCTTTTCCATCTTGAAGTCTCTGACCACCTTTCAAGGTCCCCAGTGCCCTCAACTTGCCCTAGCAGTCAGCCATCCCTCTCCCAACACTTCATCCTACCCTGCTAATGATTGAAATTTGCTGTTAAACCTATAATTTTTCTTAACAGTTTCCCTAAATTCTAACTTCATTCTTCCTGCTAACCCTATGAAAACATATGCACTCAAATCAAATCTCATTCCCTCTGTGACTTGTGAAATAACTACTTTGATAAATTTCAATACAGTGAATTTATACTCAGCTTGTAAAGGCAGGCTTCATGCACTGATATTTCTAGAAAGATTGTTTTCATTGAGCAAGAACTTTCTGAGCATTTACCACATGTCAGCCGCTGAGTTAGGCCCTGCCGGTAGAGGGATGACTAAGAGAAAGTCCCTGCCTAAAGGAGTCCGTCACCTAGTGGGAAAGGCAGACACACAGTGTGGTTAGTGCTGTGCAGAGCACAGCCGGAGCATTTGGAAAGGGGCTCTGGGAGAAAGCAGGAGAGACATGAAAGTTGAGAATCTTGAGAGGAGATGCAAGATAGCAGAGTAGATAAACGCTGTGCTTGCCTCATCTGTGAGCACATCAAAATTACAACTAAATTATAGAGTAGTCAACCTGGAGAACCAGCTGCAGTTTATCTGAAAAGAAGTTTTATAACCAAGGATATAAAGAAGCTACATCGAGACTGGTAGGAGAGGCGGAGACGTGAAAGTTCAAACCTCCGGGTAGCGGTGGAGAACCAGGAGGGATATCTTAGCCACAGATATTCACCCCAAAGAAGCGAGGAACCCCAGCCTCAAATCAGTCTCCCCAGCCCGGAGTACTGGTGCCGGGAAGAGGAGCCCCTCATCAGGCTGTGAAAAACAGTGGGGATTCCGACTATCCAGCTAGGACAGAAGGCTGTGGGAAACCCAGACGTCCTCTTTTTTTTTTTAATTAATGGCCCGCGCACAGACTCACTTGCTCACAGGCACTCACCTTGGGCTCCCGCGGAAGGATGGTCACTCAGGAGATGTTGGAGACATACGGAGGGACAGACTGAGGTGTGTGGCTTCAGGGAGAGGACTAGAGAACAGTCGGCATGTTCCCTGTGTGAGATCCTTCTCCTCCTGTGCAGCAGGCAGGCAGGCGCCATCTTTCCATTGTTGAGCCTGCCCCCTCCGGCCAAATCTGAATCTGATTGGCCTGGTGAGCTCCACTCACTCCATCCTGCTGACTCACGGGGACACACCCCACCGAACTTGCCCAACACCAGAGGCATTTTCTCTGTGAGCAGCCAGCCCCATCCACATTGCATTCTTTCTTGAAAAACTGTTGAAGTACACAGGACTGAGGCTGGTGGCAGGTGGCCTCAGTGTGCTCTGAGACTTTGCTGAGTAGCTCCAGGCTCAGCACTGGCACCAAACCAGAGTCTACATTAAAAAGAGTTGATCACAACTCTTCCCATGCTAGTGATTCCCTGAGACCCTACCTCACCCATCTCGTGTACTGCACAAGGCTTTACCAGGGCCTAAACCTTAAGGGAGCCAGCAGGGGGCAGCAGAACTTGGGGTGTCCTGACTTTCTGTGGAGCTACCCCAGGCCTGGTACTGTTGACAGCCATTCTAAGTTTGCAGCGTGGCCTCTCCTATGCACCTCCAGGGTTAGCACAGGCAGCAAACAACTGAGGATTGTTTTGTAGCTCCTCCCAGGTAGTCCCTGGCCTCTCCCAAGTAGCCCCAGAACTAACACATTTGCAGGTTGGCTTCAGACCACAGCAGAGCACCACTCAATTAGCCCCACAAGCAGCACACCAAAAGGGTGGTCTCAACAGGCATCAGAGCCCACTGGGGAAAATCCCACTCAGTGGGGTAAGCCCCTTACACAGCAGCCTGTAAGCTGTGGATGTGGCCAAGCCCCACAGCCAGTCAGCCTGAGGGTCAATCCATCTTGGCACCACTGATGAACCAAGAGCAATCAAGACTCAACTATAATAGGAGGGCACATACACCCACACAAGGGACACTCCTGAGGCACCCAGCTCAGGTGACCAGGGAGACTGCGCCACTGGGCCCCACAGGATACCTACTACATAAGGCCACTCTGCTAAGACCAGGAGACACAGCAGCCCTACCTAATACATAGAAACAAACACAGGGAGGCAGCCAAAATGAGGAAACAAAGAAATATGTCTCAAATGAAAGAACAAGAGAAAACCCCAGAAAAAAAAAACTAAACGAAATGGAGGCAAACAACCTAGTGCTCTATTTTGCCTGTAAATTGGATGACATGAGTGACCCTAGAGGATTAACCCCTCCGTAGTGCCAAGTGGGTACTAGACTAGTCAGCACTTCTTAAATTATATAAGTGTCTAACAATGTGCTGTATACCTGAAGTTAATATAAAATAATGTTGTATGTCAACCGTAACTTCTAAAACCTTAAAAGCGGGGAGAAGGTGAAGGAAAATAAGACGTTCAAATTTCCAGGTATAAAATAAATACATCATGGGAGTGTAATGTACAGCATGGGGAATATAGTCAATGATATTGTGATAGCGTGGTACGGTGTCAGATGGTTGCTGGACTTATCACGGTGATCACTTCTTCAGGTATATAAATGTTGAACAACTGTGGTGTACACCTGAAACTACTATTGTATGCTAACTATGTTTTTAATAGAAATCTTTTACAAAGTTGAGTATCTTAAATGCTGGTTCAGTCTGGCAAAGGAAATACTATAGGACAGAGGAATCTTAGCATGTCTTTCAGATGACAATCTGTGGAAAGTCTCCAGTGCACCTTGACCAATCAAGGTGGTGACCGGTGACTTGGGAGGCTGGCTCAGTCTTGAGTATGTTCTTCCATGGACCAGATTATATCTGAGGCCTCTTCCTGCTGACAGTTGGGTAGAAGTTGGTTTGGAACTATTTCACAGGAGACCAGATGAATGGCCGAAATAGTGACTGCTAATTTATTCTCGAGTCCTACCTTAGTGACTGAGGGTGAGACAGCCAAACACAGAGTGACTTAATATTGTCGGTTTTGCTTTCTGACAATCCTGTTGCGCTTTATAGATTCAGTGATTTTGTAGGTATTAGCTGGAGTGCTAGGATGTCCCTGCAATGTTAGAGTGGCTATAAATCCATTTATTTAAGATTCTGGTATCCTGGGACTTAGCTCTGTGAGAAAATGGTGATTGTAAAAGTGACTGGCCAGGCAGGGTGTGGTCTTCAGAAGCAAAATGCTACAAATTGGGTTGAAAACATTTTCCTCTGATGATCTGGATTGAAAGGTGATAGAGCAATTTGGTTTTGCTGAAAGAGATGATTGTATAAAACTGTAACACGTGTGGCCATTCTTTTCAAAGCAGTATGGAGAACTGTCTTTGCTGATTTAGATCATAGATCTGGTCTGGGCATCCATGCCCGGTGTTTGGTTATGTGAGGCACCTAGTGCATTTTTCATGCTTGACACGAGGACAGTTTATGAGATTGCAAATATCTACATAACCTTGGTGTTCTGACTCTATATGCCCTGTTTCTGCAATGGCAATCTTAAATGTTTGAAATGACTAATAATCTCTGGAGGTGCTAAAACCATTACTACCAATATCTAATCTTGGGGGCCCACAGAATTGTTTTCACTTTCACTTTCATGTCTGAACAGTTATCTACCCAACTGCCCCCAAATGGTGCTTCTGTCTCTGCAGGTCTTCATCAATCCTATTAGCAGGTTTGACTCACGTGTTAAAAGTTCAAAATAAAATCAAATAATGCAGATAACATTTTCAGGTTTTTCTGTCTTTTAGTTTTTTTAGTGTGCATCTTAAAATTATAATCTCTCTATTTCGTGTAACTTTAAAACATTTTTCCCCTAGGAAATTTTGTAGCATCCTGAGCTTATTAAAAACCATTTTTGAGTCTCCTTTCATTGCAAAGCACAAAGGGGAAAAAGCTGCAGTTTCCTTCTGTTGTGGGTTGAACTGTGTCCTCCAAAAAGATGTGTTTAAATCCTCACCCCTGCTACCCGTGAATGTGACCTGATTTAGAAAATAGGTCTTTGCCAATGTCATCAAGTTCAGATGAGGTCATACTAGATTAGGGTAGGCCCTAATCCAGTAACTGGCATCCTTATAAGAGGAGGGAAATTGAAACACAGGCACAGACACACAAGAACTCCATCATGTGACCGCAGAGACAGTGATTCACGGTATGCTACCACAAGCCAAGGATTGGCTTGCACCCCCCGGAAGCTGGAAAGGCAAGGAAGGATCCTCTCCTAAAGCCTTCTGAGGGAGCATGGCCCTACAGGTAGCATTAGGAAACCAACACAACTTCCTTCTCCTAAACGTGTATTAAATGTAGGGTCCCTGATACAATGTTTGCCTTTTGAAGGGTTTATGAACACCTATGCTTATTTCTGAGACAGGCAAGTTGTATTACACAGATGACTCCTTATCTCGTAGGATGTACAGCCTTCCAGAGGAATGTCTCAGTTTCCTGGGCCTTAGTGAAACAGCCTCACAGATGGGCCAGAGAGGATGGCAATGCTGTTTGTTACAAAAGGTAGAGATAAAGCAAATGTGGCCAACTGTAAACAATTTGTGACTATAGGTAAAGGGAATGTGGATATTTATGGTGATGTTATTTCAGCTTTTCTGTAGGATTGAAAAATTTCTAAATGAAAGTCAGGAAGAAAAAATTTGATTCTTCTCGAGAAAATATTTTATTGGCACTGTATGTTTGGCCTGCACTCTCTTGCATGATGTTAACTACTTTAAAATGAAAGCATTTTAGGAACCAGTAGCTCAATAATCCCTTTTCTTTTATGAATGATAGTCACAGGTGATGGCTGTTTGCATTAATATCCAAAATAAAGACTTGGGATAGTCAACAAAATAAAAACTTGCCTAGAGAGTGCTTCCCCAGGGTTTGACTCATGCTACTCAGTGTTCTCCAATATTCTTCATGGCATGGCACATGTAGAAAATGGTAATATTCGTCTTGCCAATGGGGTGAGGTTGTTAAGGTCTGAAGACAACTAGCCCAGATGCTCTAGCTGCCTCCAGGATGGAGGGGTCACTGTCCTGGCACCCCCATGAGCCATCTGGGCCACACAAGTGCACCATTGTCTACAGGCTCGGAAACTCTGCTTCCATGCATGAAAGTGCCATGAACTGTTTTAAACATGATTTGAAAGGTTTGCTTGAAAAAAGCTATCTAATATATGTCCAACACACTGTGGATTCATACTTACGATGCTGTGAATGAATTTAGGTAGAGCCCTGTGCATTTGCAATAGCACTACCAGTGCAGTGACGTATCTCTCACACGATTCCGTCTGTGTCATCACTCATCGCAACACTCGTTATAATGGATCTTGAGTTGTAACAAGGTTAACAACGAGGCAAACTCCTACAGGAGCATATGGAGCAAGTTCAGGAGCTAATGTTCTATCTCTGGCTTTTGTGATTCAGTCCACCTTCAAAGTATTGAGTTGAAGCAAGAAACGAATCTGAAAACAGAAGCCTGGAAAAGAAAAGTTAACGAGGCTTAACCCAACCTTTTCCCATGCAGTAACATTTAAAGCTCAAAATTCTGAAGTTCTAAATAATTAATTTAAATTTATTTAAATGTCTCTATTAGGAGGCTGCTTTAAATGAAGAGTAAAGAGTACTGGCTGGGCTTACAAAAGTGGTTCTTAACCCTCTGGTGCATCTGAATAGCCTGGTGAGTCTCTTAAAAGCACTGGCGCCTGGTTCTTCATCCCGGAGAGATGCTGATTCAATGGGTCTGGCACCCTACTTTTCAAATGCCCCCTCCACCCTCACCCTAGGTGATTCCACTGTGGCACCAAATACTGAAGCCTAGAATCAGAAGGTAATAGTAAAAAAAAATTGAGAACTGTGAAGTGCTTTACAAATAGGAGACATTCGTTTCACTCTGTAGCCACTATATTTTCCTTTCTGTCTTCTCCTCCTAATTTCCCAGCATGCTTAGCTCAGTCCATTTGGAGTGGAGTCCCCATGGCCTTCCTTTCTATCGCCCGGCAAGGACCCACATACCTGTGGTTGGCACAAAAGAGGTACCTGGAAAGTATCTGCATGAGTACTTGCGAGCGTGCTACTGATTGAGAGTTGCTTTCTTTCTAGAGCCAAACACTGCTGTTTCTGTGTCCGTTATTAGTCCAGATTAATCACGCCTTTGCTTCCTTCCATTAACGTGGGAACCCCTGAGTTCTCAGCTTTGACTGAATTTCTGCACTGTGTGCCAGGTAGGATGCAGAAAATCAAGTAGTTGGGCCACAGCTGAATTCCAGACTCACATGCCAACTTCTTTTTTCAGAGGACAAGTTTGATGATCAAAAAGCAAGCATGGAAATAAGATGATGGATAGCCAGGGATCGAAGTGTGACTTTAAATTAATGCTGAGATTTGCAAGAGGCAGCTAGTATGACCCTAGAGAAGTAAAAATCACACAGGGTCAAGCACCCTGATGATGATGACGGTGATGATGATAGCATTTACTATCTGTCAGACCTTGTTCTAGAAGCTTTATACCCCTGTCCTCACTTAATCCTCACAACAGCTCTATGGGTTAAATTCATCATCATCTCCACGTGACAGATGAGGAAGCTGAGGGTAGATTGATTCTAGGCTCGATTTTGTCATTAATTAGCTGTGTGAGCCTTGGATATGTCACTTAACTTCTGAGGACCTCAGTTTTCTGATTGGATTAGTAAGTGTGAGGCTCCTTTCTACTGGATGATTCGGTAACTTTGTGAGTTATTAATTCCTAATGATCTCTGTTCTCCTTGTTTCATTTAACCAAGACAACCTACTCCTGCCGTTTATCTTATTGAGTTGCTACAGTGATTTATTCTTTTCTGTCCCTGCCTTATTTTGTTTTTGATTAACCTCTCTTCTGATCTCTCAAACTATTCTGCATTTTGACAGACTTCCTTCACTTCAAGATGTAAATGGTTTATCTACATATGTCAACACTGGAGTTTGGGGACTACCACTCACATAGGAGCTGATTACGACAGCTTGGAATATTAGTGAGTCAAGCAATGTCATTTGCCTGAAAATAACAGAGTGTAGAAATGAGTGAGAAAATTATGAAAATGACAGCAATGGTACCAATTGAGCCATGGCACCTCAGTGTGAGTTATTGTTACCTTTTATCATTTTTTCATAAATGTTGACCATACAACTACTAGTAAATTTGTGATTTAAAGAATGACACTCATAGTATACTAATGTATCTGGTAATGATGCAATGGCAAAGTTAAGATTTTCTGTTTTCTTTCCCAATTTGAAAGTGTGGACAGTGATATTAGGGAAGTGGGTAGAAAAATACTCAAACAACTTAAGAGGACTGAGGTCTGCTTACTCCAAATGGCTAGAGAATCAGTGGACGGTATTCTTCTCTGTGGTGACTTACTCATTCCAGAGAAACAGCTGTCTAAAGGAGAAGTTAAATGGAATGACAGCAAATTTCAAAATCATTTGGGTCTTTTTCTCTGCTTTGCCATTGGAAACTTGAAATGTGTGGTTTTCTGTGCTTTACCCATAAATCAGAGTGTTCTCCTTGTCAACATATTAAGGACTTATGTAAAAGAGGTCAGATAGATGATAAAAAATATCCTCAGCTGTGTATGTCTACCTGGCACTTCTAACGCTGAATTCTCTATTTTACATAAAACCATGAAGTTTATGAATTCCTCCAAGTATTCAAATGACTCACATCAATGAAGGCGGTAAATATGTTGGGCCAAAACACCATCGGAAATGTCTTTGTCAGCAGGGAGCAGAAGTTATATTAATTAAAATGTTCTGAGAAGGTACAGGGTGCACTCCCAACGAGTCATAAAACTATTTTAATCCCAATTAAGGATGTTCCCTCCTGGCATCAAGTAACATAGGGAATTAAAATGAAAAAAATCTGTGGCATTTCTAGAAGTAAGGTCAGCAGACTCAGATTGGATCCCTCAAGCTAGGAAGTGGGTATATTTTGATAGAAAGCCACCATCTTAGTTAATTGCAATTGTCCTCTCCGTGTTCAGAGAAGATTGGGAAAAAGTACACAGTGAGAAGATCAGAAACAGATAAAATTTAGGTAGAAGAATGAAAGACTTGGGATACTGGGAAATAATCACCGACCCTGTAAAGGGGAAGTAGGGTTGAATGGAGGGTGTGCTACCCACACAGGGATATTGGCATGTACTGAGACCACTGTGCACAGACCCTTGTTTGCGAACAAATGATGTCACCGGGATTTTTAGCCTAAGACCTAGATAAATTCATTAGTTTTAGGGTAATTCGATGATTCATCGTGGAAGCTTAGTGTTTGCTGAGTGGATTTTGAAAACCTAATAAAGCTGTGAGACATTTCTTCACTGGACCTTGTCACATGTAGAGGTAGTACAAATCTTTGGGCATAATTGTGAGCTGACATTTTATCCGTTGTCAAGAACGTCATCATTAACATGTTCAAACATTAGGGAACAGATGCAACTTTCATCATTGGGAAGGGTAAGTTAAATAATCCAGGCTGAATAAACAGGAGGTAGCATTGTATCCTCTGGACCTCACATTCTCCGTTAAACCATCAGTTTTCAAGCAATAAACCCTAAGCTTATCCTCCGCCTCAGAAAATGATTTGAGAGGCAAGAATCTGGGTTAAAATTCAGACATTAAGTGTTAGGGTTCCTTAAAAAAAGCTTTTCTGAATGAGAGAAGAAAAAAACACTACTTTCTGGCTGGTGGTGATGTGGAATACTGAGGTTGTGAGTATGAAAATACTTTTTTTTTTTAACTTTAAAGCTGAAAGAGCATTCTTATTCATAGACTGGTTTCTGTTGGCACTGGTAGAATTGACATTTGCGAGATGAGAGAGAAGCTCGCTTCTGGCTGGAGGACCAGCTCCTGAACTTGCTTAGCTCTACCAGGAAGTGGCAGGCGCAGTAGGTCTGGCCGTACCACCCATGTGTGCCCTTGGTTAACACTCTGTAGAGCGGAACCCAGAAAATGGACTGTATGACACACACATTAATCCACATGTGTAGCTCTGTCAATGAAAAGACCAATAAACAGGCAGCTTAATAGAACATTATGCCATAGATTACACTAATCGGCTCAACATATTGATTTTTGAACATTCTCAATTTGTTTATCAGAACAAAGTTTATTCCTTTTTAATCACTTTGCCCATTTATTGTTCTGTTCCATGGCTTTTGCAATATTTGCTTCTATAGAGCTTTACATTGTGGGCAGTGCCCTCCTACAATTAACGTTGAACTTGTTATCTTGAAGGGGTTTAATATGAACCAGACTGCATTGACCTACTTTATGTCCTTAGATAAAGCTGCGGTGGCAAAAAGATGGATAGATAGATAGATGTAAAATCATTGTAAGGGGAATTTTTGCCTGGATTCAATCTAAATACATCTCAAAAAATTGTAAAATAGAATCTACCAGCTAAAACTAATGAGCACAAAACTGCATTGATTTGGCCCGGGGTGGACAAATAGAACATCTGGCATATTTGGCACCAATGACACAGCTGGCATTGTTGGAAACATTTCTGCAGAAGGTACAGATGCAGAAATGGGAGAATTGGTACAAACAGTGCAGATGGAACAGTTGGAACAGATGACAGTGGGCAGAGCTGGCGATGCTGGCACAGGTGTCATAACCTCAACAGCTGGCACAAGTTGTGACAATCCTGGGATTTCTTAGTACAAGGCACATGTTCATTTTGGCTTTGGCTGCAGAAAGATAAGAGCATTTTATAATTAGTAAATGTGCCATTTAAAAAAGAACTTTTTTTCTCCTCCATCCTTAAGGACATCCACCTCCAACTGTTAAAGCTTGGAATATAGAGCATTTTTGCAAATTAGAATTTCCCTGAGAAAGCCATAATTGATAAATACAGATTTCATAGAAGAGGCAATTAGATATTTTTGTTCTGATATAGATAAAATTCATGAATGGGATTTCTTCCTAGGAGTTTTGTGGAAAATAAAGGTCAGCTTTTTGGAAATAAAAGTACACTTTGCATTTAGACCAAAATTCATTATCGAATTAGAGGGCTATTTGTTTCTAAAATATAATGAATATTTTCCAATTGTATTGAATTTCCTTCCTAGAATCACACTTGAAGACATGGTACTGAATTGGAAACCTGTCTACAGAACAGGTTGGGAAATGAGAAAAAAAAAAGCTGGAATACATAATATGGAGAAATCATGATATTGCCACTTTCAAATACCAATGGGACTTGGCTCTAATTTCATCTAAAATGTTATGATTTGGGTTTGAATTAAAAATACAATATAATATAATCTTTTGGGCAATGACATTTAATGTCAGATGAAAAGTTGAGAGAACAAAGCAACTCTTTTGTTAGAGGCTAGAAATCACTGTTTTCTTGTAATATTTTTATTGTGACAAAAAACAATTTTATTGTTCATATGATGGGAGAGCCAAAAACTTTACTTAATTATAAAATAATTTTACAAAACAAAGGATTAAATAATGGTTTTAAATCTATACACACATTCTCTGGAACATAGTATATGTTCCATAAATTCTTGCTGAATAAATGAACCTACGATCTAAGAAATACCAAATTCAGAATTTTAAAAAAATCAATAATCACCCTCAGTATTAATGGCTAATTTTCTGTTAGGAAGAAACAAAGGGAATCATTTCTCAGTTCTTAAAGACTGAAACTTAACACATCCATTTGAGCCAATTTCCTTCCCCCAAGGAAAATCATAGATGAAAAAGATTACTCGAATGTCATCTACTCTCTATCTCCAAGGAAAGTCAACATTCTTTAGGTTTTCCAGTTTATTTTGAACTAAAATCAGCATAATATTCATAATCAATGCAGCACAGTGAATGTTTTGTATGTGTTCTGAGGCTTTTGGGAAACCACTGCAATAAGGGTTAATTATTTCTCACTGCATGTCAAGTTCTTGACCATTAAAACCATGCTGTCTTTGTTTCCAGATAACCATGCATATTGTTACTTACATTTAATAAAAAACAACTGTTTAAAGTCATTTAAACATATTTGATTTCAATTTCTCCATTACTTCAACTGTGCTATAACCTCATGATGAACCCAACGAAACTGCTTATTATTCAGAACTTTAATTCTATCACTTAACTTTAGTTCATTTCTTGACTGAGATGACAAAAATGTTTCTGCTTAAAACAGATAAAATACTTTAATTTGTTACCTGTACTTTTATGACATAGAGCAACTAAGAGATAGTGGAGGAGGTAAGGGGAGGGCTGACTGCCCTCTCCGGGCACCAAGATGATGACAGATGAATGAGTTTAGATGAAAAGCCTGAAAATGTCCATTCTGTACCTCTTCAACTGATCTGAAACACCGCTTTGTGGCTGATGCTCAGACGAACATGGCTTCTAATCGATAAACGCCACGTGAAAAACAATCAATTCAGAGGGGGTAACAAATAGGGCTATTTCCAGGCTTTGGCATTTGAGGAGGTGGCAAAAGTTTTTCTGAAGGATAAGAATGAGAGTGAGTCATTCGTTTGAGCCTCTGCCTTTCTCAGGAATTAAATGAAAATTAAACATGAAAGGTGCAATCTGCTGCCGCAATGTGATTCTTCCATCATTGTCCCATCCACTATGTATTTCTAAGCACATTGAACTTCCCAGTTGATTGGCGTCTCATCTTATGTAAATACTCTTTTCCTTCTCTTCGGCTCCAAGACTTCAGGATGTGCTTTCATTCCACCCTTGAAACCGTTGTTGCACATTGTGGCCCTCCACTGTCCCTGGGGCAGCTTCTCTTTGCACATGGCAAACTAGGATACATTTTTCCCCCTAGGCTTAAAAAAGTATTGGTGATGTTGGAGAGGTGGGGAACAAAAATAAAGCATAGCCATGTAAAATAAAACCATTTACAAATATGAAACAATTTTTTAATTGGATTGTTAGTTTTGTTGTTGTTGAGTTATAAGAGTTTCTTATATATTTTGGATATTAGCCCCTTATCGGAGGCGTTGTTTGCAAATATGTTCTCCCATTTGGTTGGTTGCCTCTTTGTTTTGTTGATGGTTTCTTTTGCTGTGCAGAATCTTCTTAGTTTATTTATTTTATTTTAGCTTTTCCCATTCATTTATTTTAGCTTTTACTTCCTTTGCTTTTGAGGTCAAATTCATAAAATCCTCTTTGAACTCAACATCCATAAGTTTAGTACCTATGTTTTCTTCTATGCAGTTTATTGTTTCAGGTCTTATATTTAGGTCTTTGATCCATTTTGAGTTAATTTAAATATATGGTGACAGATAGCAGTCTAGTTTCATTCTTTTGCACGTGGCTTTCCAATTTTCCCAGCACCATTTATTGACGAGGCTTTCTTTTCTCCGTTGTATGGTTTTGGCTCCTTTGTTGAAAATTATCTGTCCATATTTATGGGTTTATTTCTGGGTTTTCAATTCTATTCCATTGGGTCTGTGTATCTGTTTTTCTGTCAATACCATGCTGTTTTGATTATTGTTGCTCTGTTTGTCAAGGAGTGTGATACCTCCAGCCTTATTATTTTTTCTTAGGATTGCTTCGGCTATTCGGGGTCTTTTGTGATTCCATACAAATCTGATGATTTTTTTTCTATTTCTTTTAAAAATTCCATTGGGATTTTGATGGGAGTTGCATTAAATCTGTATATTGCTTTGGATAATATGGCCATTTTAACTACATATGTTGATTTTTCCAATCCATGAACACGAAATGTCTTTCCAGATGATTGGATAAAGAAGATGTGGTATATATACACAATGGAATACTACTCTGCTGCCATAAGAAAAGATGAAACAGTGCCATGTGTGACAACATGGATGGATCTTGAGATTTTTATGCTAAGCAAAATAAGTCAGACAGAAAAAGTCAAGAACCATATGACTTCACTCACATGTGGGATATAAAACTGAAAGCAACAAATGAACAAGACAAAGAAACAGAAACTCATAGACACAGACAATAGATTAGTGGTTACCAGAGGGTAAGGGGCGGAGGGGGGTGGGAGATGAGGGTAAGGGGGATCAAATATATGGTGATGGAAGAAGACCTGACTCTGGGTGGTGAACACATAGTATGATACATAGATGACGTATTACAGAATTGTACACTTGAAACCTATGAAATTTTACTAACCATTGTCACCCCAATAAATTTAATTAAAAAAAAACAAATGTGAAACAAAAATCCAAGGGAAATTTATATATTAATTTCAAGAATTGAGGATATTTTATATTCAGACATCGTCTCCTTCCACCCTCACTCTATTCTCCCAATGCACTAGCTGCAGGCCCCTAACTAGACCCCAGTCCCAGCATTCCTTTGGAGTCATGAGCATCAACTCGCGCACTGGGTACAGCACCAACCTTGTTGTGTTTCCCTCCGTGGTCCCATCAAGAATACTGTGTGATGATTATCAAGATGCAATGACACAGCTACGAAACGACTCACTCTTGTTAGTCTATTGGAAGTGGGAAAGGAGGGAAGAAGTGATAGATGAGAATTAGATGGAATGTACTTTTTTGTTTTTGCTTTTTAAAGAGAAACAAGAGTAGTCCTGTATGGAGATTACTGGGCTGTTGTTTAATTGCAGCTTAGATTGAGCTTATTGTTGGTGATTCGTGGTATAGATCTTGCAAGCAAATCAAGATGTAAGCTACAATCTATTCCCCAAAACTATCATTCTGATATCTATGAATGTGTTATATGAATAAACAGTTGAAGTGTAGATACATTTACTGTTTTAAACATGTTTTAGTATGAAAACATTTAACACTTACAAAATAAGTAGATAGACTAGAGTAATGAGCTCTCAGGTATCCATCACCAAGATTTAAAGATTGTTAACATTTTGCCAATTTTGTGTCATGTTTCCCACTATCAGCCACTCACACACTTCCTCCCTCCCTTTCCTGAAGTATTTTAAAGCAAATTCAAAATATCATTTCACCCTGAACTACTTCAGTCATCCTCAATAGACAAGAACAGTTTTTAAAAACCAAAGTAACCCAAACTAATACTATTTCTTCAATATCATCTAATTCCTAGTACGTCTTCAGAGTCCTCTGCCTGTCTCAGAGGTATGTTTATTCAGTTAGTTTGTTGAAATCAATTTCCAAACGATGTCCTCATTACAGCTCTTAAGCTTATTTTATTCTCTCTTTTTTCATTTCATTGATTAGTTGGATAAACAGGTCACTTGTCCTTTGGAATGTCTTACTTTCTGAGTTTGACCAAGTGTTTCCTTGCCAAGACATTTAACCTGGCCCTCTGTCCCTGTATTTCCTGGTATTTAGAGCTCTGGGCTTGATTAGATTCTGGTTCCAGTTGTAGGCAGGAACATTTCATAGTTGGTTCTGCGTCACTACTTCTTATTGCATCATGTTATGAGGCACACAATATCCTGTTGTCCCACTTTTAGTGACGCTAAACTGACCGGTGACTTCAGGTGTGTGTACTCTTGATCCTTTAGACTATATTCATCTATTCTCAAACTTCTTTTCACAAATGGATAACTCAGTATCTTTATATAATCACCAGGAGTCCTTTAATTGGTAACAAAAGTTCTTTGATAGTCATTTTATTAGAGAAACACCAATTCGCAATATCAATTTCATATCCACACACACACACACACACACACACCTGGAATTTTTTCATAGCATACTTTACAGGTGTGTTTTTTTGTTTTGTTTTGTTTTGTTTTTTTGCCTGTACATTATTGGAGGCCAAATCTAAATTATAACATGCTTTGTGTGTCCACATGCACAGGCCATTTGCAGGATAATCAGTAAGTAATAGATTAGACCACTGATCAGTTAGCAACTACAGTAATCAGAATAAATATTTGTAGTCTGGTTAATTTCAGCCACATTTGCAACCAAATTGGGTCAACTGTTCACTAATATATAAGTGGTTCACAAATGAGAGGTACAGTTGTTTCAGCTAAATATTAATATTTATAATATAATACTTATAATATTATAATTAATATTTATAAATATTAATAGCTAAATGAATTTAAGTATCTACTACGTCATTCATAGCTTGGAAATTCTTCACTGTGATTGTCAAATATTTGATCATTTCAGCGTGGTACACATTACATGATTTGCTTTTTACTGCATATCATGTGTGATAAAGAAATAGAATAAATGGAAACATAGCAAAATATTTAAAAGTACTTACATGATAGAATAATTCCAAAATATAAACATTCAGATTGAAAGCCTATGAAAAACTGCATGCTAAGTCTAATTGTTTTAAATAGGTTGTTACATAATCAACACAATTAGAAGCATATGCAATTACATATTTAATAGACATTTCAAATGTTTTAAGATTTCAAATGTTTAATTTTTATCTGTTTCCTGGTCTGCTTGAAAATGAAAGTGTTACTATCACTGGTCTAGGATTAATGAATATAAAATTGAGTGTTTTTCTAGTGATGATTAATGGTCACTATAAATACTCTCACTAACAAGAAAACATTTCAAGTTTCTGTGAAAAGCAATTATGAAAAATGTCTTATTTCTGTATGAAGTTTGAGGTTTCACTTCCATTATTTCATTTGATCATTAGTACAACCCGGTGGGAGAGGATATTTGAACAGATGAGAAAGCTGAGTCAGGGAGAGATCAAATGTCTTAAGCAAGACCGTACAACCATTAGGGGACAAAGCCAGGGATCAAGATCATTGCTAAATCCAATTTGGATGCATTGCATTCTGTTCTGGAGAGAAAATTATTTAACTTGCTTTTACCTACAGAGCTTCAGTTATTCTGAAGCCTAGGATTGTCCAAAGCCTCCAGTTTGAGCTTCCAGTTTGAGCTTCACCTGCTTCTGGGTTCCATAAGCTTTGGTGTCAAAAGTTTTCCAGAATCTATTTTCTAGTTACCTGACAGAGGACATTTGATTGCCTTCATAATTCTCATCTCTCTCGGGCACCACCACTCTAAAACCCTTTTTCTCCTTTTAATGCTCATCAGAAATGTAGATTTTTATGTGGTTTCCTCTTCCTTTTCTTTGTTTTATGTGAACAGAAAAAGAGTTGGAGAGAAACAAGGTAGAAGACTTTTGTAAAATATTCATAAGATCCTTTAATGACATTTGTTTCCCCCTCAAATATGAAAAAGTTTTTCCTGGCAACCATACTTTTAGTGTATCTCCCTCTCTTTCCCGACAAATGGCCAATAGATGTTGGGGACAATTTCTTTATTAAGCTCCACTGACCCAGTTTGTAAAAAATTGCCTTTCTTGTTCTCCTGCTCCCCATATTAAAAAAAATACATTTAATTAGAAACCATCTTAATTAAATACATATTTAAATAGAGATACATTGTCTTCCTTATGATGTTTTTCTAATCTTATAAGACTATGAGCATTACATTTGAGAAATAACACTCTCATTGATTAGTATCCCATGTTGGGGTCTTTTCGGTGAATATGGAGAAAGTGTATGGTGTTTTTGAGTGAACTTAGAGAAAATATATGGTGCTAAAGTGAACTTAGGGAAAGATCAAGAACTTGGAATTACTGAGCTGGAAGAAAAAGAAAACAGTGAAAGGACATCTGTTCAAAGCTCTATGGATTGTAATCATTGTGAAAAAGATCTGCCTGTCATTATATTCACTTTAAAAAACAAAGTGAAATATACTTAGATTATAACAACGACAAAAAAAAATCCCAGAAAGACATAAAGACATACCTTAAGAGTAATTGTTACCTATCAGAGCATGATTTTAAGAAACTCTTGGAATCTTTAAGAATAACAACACTAGCAAGCACTAGCCTTTGATTACTGAAGGCTGGAAAACCAGGTCTGCATTTTCACCTCCTCAAACCTCCCAGTCTCTTCACTTTTCACAGTCCCGCTTTTAGGCCCACTCCTTCAATAGGGCTGAGATCTCGTTTTTATCCTCTGACTCTAAACTTGGGCCATTTCTTCTTTCCTCTTCCTCCTCTCAACCTGCATCTTCATGATGACAGACTGCATTTAGTAATTGCTGTCTTTGGTAATTGTTGTATCTCCAAATTGGCTGATTAGGGGAGAGACCCAGCTGTCCATCAAAATGGTGTAAAGTGACTGAAGCAGCCATCCCTCGAGCTGGAGAAAGTTAATTGCACTTTCCAAGGCTGTCCCAGTAGGAGAGGGGCTGAGAAGGGCCCTGGGAATTCCTGTTAGTGCTATTTTTTCCTGAGCACGTTCATTTGTAACCTGGAAAAAAAAATCTAGTAAATAGAATGTTAATTAGATTTACAGATGAAATTAAATCAAGAAGCATTGGAAACACACCAGTGAATAAAGAGAAACGCAACACTGGGTTTCTGAGGTTAAAAATATGGAAAGGATCAAACAAAATGAGAATTAAGACAGGCAGGTGTAACCCTAATGCTTTGGAGGGGAAAAACAAACTAGAGAAGAAAGCAACCAGAGGGGAAAATGCAGAAAACAGTAATGCCAAAGAGACGAGGAGAGAGTGGACAACAAATTGGATGTGTTTGCAATATCCCGTGGAAGCTAATGTGATTTGGGGCTAGAATGTGTAGAGACATCATATCATGAAGGAGAGGTGGAGTAATTTAGTACATTTGGCAGAAACACACCTGAAATATTGTTCAGGTCTGTGTATCTTGGGAGCAGACAGATATAAAGGAACTAGAGGGAAATCAGCACAAAACAACAAAAGTGATTAACAAGTGATGGGCTGATTTATGAGAAAAATGGCCTGTGTGATTTGACTTAACAAAGTAACAAGAATGGAGCATTTAAATTTAAGGGTGTTTCCCTGATCTTTTACCTATGAGTCAAGAATTACTAAAAGGTAATTAGCATAAAAGTACACATTGTAGTTTCAAATGGAGAACTGAAATTTACAAGAAGGAAAACTATGAGTAAAAGCTATGAGATTATTATAGTATCTTTTGGGGGGAGTAAAAGGAGGCCATGGCTGGGAAAATATGAGTTTACATTGGTATCATACTTTTCATTCCAAAGCCATTAGATTTACCCTGGCCATGACCCTTCAACACTGAAGAACTAAGTGGATCTGCTCATTTGTCAGAACCTCAGAAATCTCCCGGATGCTGCTCTGCTCAGACAGGGCCATTTTAAAATTTGGTATTAGTGTAAGTGCTTGTGGCAGATGGCTTATCTTTTCCATCTTTTTGGGTGCCCCTGATATCTGCAAAGGCAGTGACCAAAGGCAACAACTGATCTGCCATGTTATCTATGTGTGGCTGGAGGTTGTCATTTAATCTGAAGGTTGGCTTCTGATAGCAAAGGAAAGATGAATCTAATTTTTTTTTTTTTAAATCTCAAAATCATAGCTGGAAGAGCAGCATTTTGTACTAGCTAATGAGGCTAATTTGTTCTTAAAATACAAGTTGCTGTGCTTCCTAAATTAAAATTCACTTCTGATGTAAATACAGACGATATAAATACAGAGAAGAGCTGTATGCTGTATTTTTTATTTTGCAACTTGGAGCCCATTCTAAAAGGAACTGTTAGAAAAGTGATTTTATTTTGTAAATTCGGGAAGATCTTTCCTTTCTGGCTTGAAATACATGGAAAGACAATGGTTAGCATTAGTTTTACAAGAAGGAGAAGAAGGTGAGATGATTTCTTCCTGGCTAGAGATTGTAAAGTGCATTATCTGGGAGATTATTTCCTAAATCGTTATTCTCATCTGGAAAATGAACATGGGGGAGTGTTTTGCCTTCAGAGTAATTAAATAGTTCACTGACAAATGCTTTATTAACGTTTAGGTATTTAATTAAACCAGCCAGAGAGCAAGTTCTTATTCCTAAATCAAGGGGCTTCTTTTCTATTCACTGTAATCGGGAAAATGATCATTTTTGTGTGCTGTTGCTATTAAAGGTTTTCTTATTCTTTTCATTTTGAATGTTACAAAAGAGCAGAGCCTTTAGATAAATTAGAGCAAACAATAAAATGAAAGAGTTTAAAAAATTAAATGGCATTCATTTCCTAAATACTATTTGATTAGCTATTTAAAACAACAGTTTGGATCGCATTCTAGAAGCAATGGATACTCTCTTAATGGGGAAATAACATTTAATGCGTAAACTAACAAATTATACCACGCAATTATCCAAAATACCCTTTTATATCAAGTTGTTCTAAGGGATTCATGCTACTTTTTTTCACTCTTAGGTTTTGCTTCTGAACACAAGACTCTGGTTTCTGGCACCCATCAGAGAAATGAGCTGCCCTAGCCTTGTCTCCTTTTAAGTTCAGATCCAGGAACCAGGAAAACGTTGTTATTTATACTAATTAATTGATGCATTATGTCTGGGATGTTGAATGCATAACATAAACTTTGCCCTTTCTGATACCAATAATTCACTTTAAAGCAATTAAAACTGTTACTCAAAAGAACTTAAATTCCTGTTCACTGACCAGTCTTTGTCTTTAATATGAGCACTCGACTAAAGATTTTTTTTTTAAACTTTCCATCCAAATTTGGCACAGTTTCTTTAAAACTTGCTTCCTACCTAGGCTTTCTCTTCTTTAGCACTGTTGACAATTTTTGCGTAGCAAATTTTTTTTTTTTTTTAAGGATTTTTATTGGGGAAGGGGAACAGGACTTTATTGGGGAACAGTGTGTACTTCCAGGCCTTTTTTCCAAGTCAAGTTGTTGTCCTTTCAGTCTTAGTTGTGGAGGGCGCAGCTCAGCTCCAGGTCCAGTTGCGTTGCTAGTTGCAGGGGGCACAGCCCACCATCCCTTGCTGGAGTCGAACCGGCGACCTTGTGGTTGAGAGGACGCATTCCAACCTTATGGTTGAGAGGACGCATTCTGAGCCATGGACCAACTGAGCCATTCGAGAGGCAGCTCAGCTCAAGGTGCCGTGTTCAATCTTAGTTGCAGGGGGTGCTGCCCACCATCAACTTGAGGAGTTGAACCAGCAACCTTGTGGTTGAGAGCCCACAGGCCCATGTGGAAATCGAACTGGCAGCCTTCGGAGTTAGGAGCATGGAGCTCTAACCGCCTGAGTCACTGGGCCGGCCCCCGCAAATGGTTTTTAAAGTTGGAACAAGAGTATGTCAGCTCAAAGGAAGGCAAGGTCTCTGTGTGGGGCCCAGCATGCTGTACAAGTCGCTGACACGCTGGACATGTTTTCACCATCGCATGCAAACTCCTTCCCATGTGCTGGACCACGCTCCTCGTTTCAGCCGCACTGTCGTGCTTTCCCTGGCTTGAATATCGTGCTCTTTTCTGTCTCTGGGACTTCTCACTTGCTGTTCCTTCTGCCTGGAATGCTTTCCCCTTAACTCTTTAAGTGCCTGGCTCTCTCTTCCCTTAGGTCTCAACTGAAATGCCACTGCTTCAGAAAGGCCTTTCCCATGTACTCAATCTCAAATCACCCTGGTGTTGCCACCTCTTCTGTAACTCACCCTCTGTCATATCATCCTGTTATCCCTGTCCCCCTCTTTCTTCTTCCTCTGCCTCATCTTCCTTTTTCTCCCTAGTACTTAACACAAATGATCCTGCTTTTCTGGTTACCTGCTTATTGGCTGTTCCCACCCCTAGAATGCATGTTTCATAAAAGCAAAAGATTTGCCTGCTTTGTTCTTTTCGTTTTTTCCCCAGTGCTAAGAATAATACTTGGCCCATTAAGGTGGGCCAATGTTTCTTAAGTGTTGGACAAGGTTTTATAAAAACATCTCATTATACATTTTTCAAATATTTCTACTTGTAGAAATGGAGGAAGAAAGGGACATTAAAACTAATTGTCTTAGAAGGCACTCAGGAGTGTTTCTTAACCACAGCGATATCAAGCTATCAGGATACAGTAAAAGTTGCCACCTTCAGCAAACTTCTGAACTCATGAGGTCAAGGTGCTACCATCAGAAAGGCAACAAATCAATAAGCCGGATTTTCTATGTAGATGCAGAGGAAACTGGGGGACTACTAAAAGGATACAGGCTAGAAGGTCCTTGAGGTCAAGAGCCTTCATTTCAGTAGTTCTTTTGGATCCACTAAACCAACTGTGGGACATAGAACCCATCCACAGCCTACAAAATGGGCTGAAATAGAACGGCATATTGTCATGATAGATGCCAGGGAGAGGCCATGGGGAAGGTTGTGAAGGTTCCATTCCCAATCAAAGAGCCTCACCAGAACAAAGGCATCTTGCATTGCCTCCTTGCCTTTTCCAAATAATAGACGACGGAAATGAGGAATGAATCCATGGATACAAAGAAAATAACCCAGGTCTACTGGGTTCTTTCAAGGGCAAATCAAACAGAAAACACAAAAACTGCATTTCCCAAACCCAGGGGAGGCAAGGAAATCTCTCCCAGGGCCATTGCCACAGGTGCATAGGGAAAATCTACCTACATGGCAGCAATGGATAAAAGACCTTTCCAGGTATCATGGAAGTGCTGTATGTACATTAATTTGTTAAGTCTCACCACACCCCTTTGAAATATATACTGTTATTATTTCCATTGTTATACATGGGGAGACCAAGACCCAGAAAAAAGAAGCAATTTGCCCAAGATCAATCAGCTGGTAAGTGGCAGAGCCATATTTGAACCTGGACAGGCTGGCTTCAGAGCTGCTGGAGGCTGAGAACGCGCGTGCTCTTTCCTTTGAGATCTTGGTTTGAGGAGGGATGTTTTTCTGCAGCCCTCTCAAGTACAGTCTCTTATCTCTGGAGGTGGGAAAACCAGAGTCAGATATTAGGGAGTCATTTAAGGCTCATGGCTCCTTACGATGCTTGAGAAACGAGATAGAAAGAAGGCATAGGGATCCAGCTGTACTCAGCCGCCTCTCACAGGGTTTGAGGAATGGAGGCCCGCTTCTTTCTTCAAGCACCATGCTGTTGTACACCGGGCAGAATAAGAAGCATTTATGACTTGTCAACAAGGTCCACTTGGCTTTCTCTTCAACTGCACTCCAACTGATGCTTGATGACAGGCAGTTCTCGTCCACAGGTTCTGCATCCATCAGAAGAGGCAGCACGGCAGAGCAGAAAGGACATGGACCATGGGAAAAGGCGGTCCTAGACTTAAATCCTGGCTCTGCCACTTACCAGCTGCATGGCCCTTGGCCATTTATTTAACCTAAGCTTTGTGCCTTAGTATTCTCATCCAGAAGATGAGGTTAGCAATACTCACTTTCCACAACTATTGTGAATAGAATTAATGAAACAAGACCTATGGAAATACCTAGCACATGGAAAGCACTCAATAAGTGTTAGTACTGTCTCCTGAAACCAGACAAATCCTTACCTATAGACGGTTGAACTTATATTTAAGATCATGTGTGGTGTCAGAGTAAGTTTCTCAGCAGGGGATATGGAAACTGGAAATTAGTTTACCAATTTGCATTGTGCGGTAGAAATAGAGGGCACTGAGCACAGTTCAAATCCTAAGTCTCTAGTGAAATCCACACTCGTTTTATTACTGACCCAAATTTGGTGATAATAGGCATTTGATGAGGAGTGAGGGGGGCCAATGTTTACACTGATGGCAACAAGAGAGCTAAGGCAATTAAACTAGATTTTACCTCTCCAGAGTCCAACACTTGTTTCTCTAAGTACAGTGAGTTACAGAGACAGCACATCATGTACCAATAATGAGAATAACTCTGTGAACAGCACGGAAGTAAGTTGGGGCTACTTCCACCCACACAGAGATAAATTTTATGTGCAGAAGCCCAGTGGAATATAAATGAACTGCTGTATATGAGAAATAAGAAACAAGAGGCTGACACTCTGGGCTATATCTCAAGAAGAAACCTGCCTGCTGTTCCCTCTATCCTCTGAAGTCAGGTCATGGGCAGAGGATTTCCTTCTTGGAGGGTATAGCTGGTCACACAGAATAACATGTCATGCAGTGTGAGTGAAAGCTTGTGTTGGGAGGCACTGTCTCAAGAGCGTCTGGTTCTCGTCACCAACTCTAGATGCTCTTTGATGTCCCTTTATTCAGGGCACACTTCACAGGCAACGGTTGTTTGTTCATTTTGATAAATGTCAGCTTCGTAACACTCACTTTGGGGAGGGAAGGGTGACAGACACCACTCTGCCCTTGCGGAACTGATGGCCCTTCCACGGTGTATGCTGGAGGGCAAACAGTGTACACACATTAGAGCCACACGGCTTGAGCTGGCCCAGCCTCCTCTCCTCTTGTCAGTGTAGGTGACTCAGCATTGGCAGACGTGCTCCAGATGTCCTGCAATCATCTGACTGATGTAGACGCTGAGGAGTCCCCAGCCTCCCATGATATACTAGGAGACAGGAAGCCCAAAGCTTCCAAGTGGTACCCTCGGGGTTTCTGAAGTACACTAATGCACTAATTGAGTACCACGGTTCTGCTGCCTGTCATGCTGCTTCCATCCCTGCCCATTCTTCTTTTTCTTAGTTGTTTGCTTTCTGAAGGCTTACTGCATGTAATGTCCCACTCCAGTTCATGGAATGTGGGTGGAAATCACACAACACGCCAAGGCGCTGTCCGAGGTACCACACCCTGTAGTTTGTTACTGCACATTGCTGTTTACTGCCAGAGGGTAGGCTTCATTGCTGTTTCTGTGACATCTCCTCCACACAAATATGAAACATAAATGTGGATAAAGAATAAATGGATTAAATAATATTGAGAATTTTGAGATAAAATGCAATGAGATGTTGTGACTTTCCATGTGGCTGTCCTTTCAATATTTATTTAAAAATTTAAGGGAAGCATCAGATTGAGATGTGTCCAACTAAATCCTTCTTAATCAATAAATAATTATTGATTTATTATCTGCTGTGTCACAGTACTATTATAAGTCGTGAGAGGGACTTACTAAGGTTTAGACATGGTTCAAGTTTGCCGGAAGCTTGCAATCAATCCAGTCAGGAAGACATAATAAATAATGTACACAAGTGAAACCCTCCAAACAATATACAATTAAGTGGTAACTTTTTTTAAGCTAACAATTGCATAAATGTTTTGTTTTTAAGCTCTTTAGATTTAAACATGGCCTTGTCTAAAATAAAATCATGTTTCCTAATTTTTTGTTGTGGTACATATACATATAATTTAACATAAAATTTTACCGTTTTAAGGTACAGTTCTGTAACATAATGATAAAATTTGTAAGATGGACTAGAATTGATGGAGAAACCGGGAAAGGTGGAAGATCAGAGAAGTCAGATGCTCTCAAAGGAGGTGTGACTTGAGCTCTTGTTCAAAGAAGATGGTGGAGGACGGGGATAGATAGCAGGGGAAAGTGAAATTGGTGTGTGACACCCCCACAGGGTTTACCTGAACGTCCACATATAAGTTGGAATTTAAGCAAAGTATTTACTCTTATGTTTGGTGGCTGCTTGAATGTGGAAAAATAAATTATAAAATAATATTTCTGATAAATACTGAATTTTAGAGTCAAAAATCTTATTTTAAACACATTAGGAGCTTGAGGCCCATTCTGCAACCTGGTTAAAGCTTTTGTTTGAATACATCCAATAATAAAGTTTCTCCAGAGGTGAAGTCTCAAAGAATAGCTCATTATATATTGCTATGAGTCAAAAATGGTTTCACTCTTCCTATTTTTCTACATAATAAATGACCCACTTCCATAAAGGTGATGCTAGGTATATCATCTGTTTGCAGTTGCCAAGGCTATTGGAAACTTCTGATTTTTTCAAAACCGAAATTTTCTATAAGGGTTGTCTTTCTAGCAGCAGAGATGACCGGATAAAGAATATGCTGTGACATTTCAAAGGATGCACAGCTATCGCCATACGTAGGAAAACGTAAAGCAAAACAAAATAGAACAGAAATAAAATTCCATGACCATGTTGGGAACTTCTGACCAGAGTTTATTATAAAAAGTGCCAGCATCAGGCACAAAGGAGTCCGAACATCTGGATTCTACTCCAAGTTCTGGCACGTACTCCCCTTGGCAAAGAAACACTAGTGAGCTTCAGTGTCCTTACCTAAGACAGCCATTAGAGCCACACCCCTTCCTGTCCATTAAATGTCTGGTGAAGTTACACAAAATGGAGAGAATGCTTGTTCTTCCTAATTTGCACAATTTTGTTAAGTAGCAAAGTGGACCATGGTATAATATTAAGTTGTAAGACATTATTAAGACAGAAGCCATGCAGAGTAAATGACACAGATGGATCCAACCAGCAGTGTTTTAAGACTTATTCTTGAGGCACATTTGGATCACAGAGGTGAAGACTAGACTCTTTGTGTTAATTCTGGGCACGATTTAAAAATTTCTACCCATATGACTTGGGACTTATTTCTGCGTCTACTGGAAAGAAAGCTTATTTATATGTATGCTTTACCATTATCTGTCTCTGTGCAAGGCCCCTTAGGTGGCATTTGCATTGAGTGGTGTGATTTTTGTTTTCAAAGAGGGAAATTTTACAAATTGTGCTTCACTTTTATTTCAGCTTGAGCTGTTTCCTCCCGGGAAAACAGCTTTTTGCTTGGCAAAAATGGATGTGAAGCATTGGCGAAAACGAAAGGCCGTTTTTATTGCAAAGAAAACTGCCTTTTGCTTTTGCCAAAAAAAGCAAAACATATGAGACAAAACCACAAATATTTCCCTGTTTGCAAACCCTGTGAAAACGTGATTTTTCACCAGTGGTGAGAATATTTTCCCACACTACTCTTCCCTTTTGTAAAAATTATGGTTTCAATGGCAAAAGTCATAATTTACACCTGCAAAACCTCATTACTATAATCAAATATCATGAATATTATTATTAAACTTGTTGAATATATTTTCTGTCACATGTAATATTGGAGGAGACACAGCCCTCAGACAGTGAGATTATGGCTTCAACAAAGTGAAATGAAAAAGGTACTGAGCAATGGTGGACCATTGACGCTGAGCAGGAAGGTGAAAAAGGAACGGCGTTTGGGGTTCAATTTGGATTTGATATAGGGGATGTAGCTGAATGAATTAAGACTTAGGAGAACAGCAACGAAAAGGAGTGAGAGGGTGGCAATAAGATAGCATGCTAGAAAGAGCATCGAAATGGTGTTTGAGAGAATTGGTTCCAGTCCCGAGTGCACAGTTCACAGGCTCTGCAATCTTTGGCAAATTAGCTCAACCTCCTGCGGTCTCACATCCCACTTGTGAAAATATTAGGATTCAATTAAATGGCCATTCAGGTTCCTTTCAGATCTAAAAGTTTGCAATAACCAAATTGGAAGTGCCTTTGTAAAATATGGAAATTGTGAATATTAGGGACCTCCCTAATTGACTCCCTTGATTCCAATGTCAGGGGACTACTTGGTGTCTGTCATGATGACTGTGAGGGTATTCACCTAACAAAACTAATTGGGAATTACGTTGTGTTTATGGTTGCCCTCAATACCAATGTGCTTTTCCTCATGCCTACACTAAGCCTTTCCCACTGTAATTCAACTAATTTCTTTCCATTTTCCCCAGTGAAGTAGTAAGCATCCCTTCACCATTTTTTATATTATTAAAATATTTCAAATATTAATACAGATGTGATTCAATCAAAGCAATGTATTTGCTCAGGACAATGGAATGTGAATAAATGTGTGATATGTGCAACGCTATTTTGAAAAAGATTTCGTTTTTAAAGCAAATCTATGGTGAATGTTTTCTCAAGCTAGGAACCACTTTGCCAAATGAAGGTAGTTCCCCAAATGAATTTATAATAAACAAACTTATTTTCAAAAATATTGTAGAGAACCCTCGGAAGTTCCTTGCTGTTCTTGACCCTCCTCCTTCAAACCTGGGTGTTCTGTTTCTCTCTTCCTCTAAGAGCTGCCTTTAATCGAACGACAACCCTGAGTCAGGCACTGGGCTGAGCACCTTCCTTCTTCTTCCATGTGTCAGATGTTTACTGACGGCCCTCAGTGGCCAGATGGTGGTAGGCACTTCGATAAGTCTTCCCAGTCATTCCCACAGCCAGCCTAGGCAGACGTTCTCCTGTGTCACCAGGGCCGGCTTCTCTATGGCTTGGGTTGCTGATAAAGGACCACAGGATGTGCTTCCTCTGAGTCCCCTCCCCTCCACTGCTGATCTACTTGTCTCCAAGGCTCTCACCCTCTCAGTGAGGTTTTGACGGAATTTTTGTGGATAGGATGAGGTGGTGGACAGAGACTCTCGATGCCCTTCTCTGCAGAGGGACAGTGCTTCCTGGGCAGAGGCTGTTCTGGGAATCACGTCCCAACTGCAAAGTTGGTTCCTGCAGCAGCCGCAGGGTCCAAAGAGGTTTTCTTTACATTGATAAATTTTTAGGGATGGACAGGCCTCCTTTGTTAGAGTGGGTGGAAGGACACATTACCACCGTGCCAGGGCTCTTTGAATTAAAGCACTTTCTTTTTTTTTCTTTTTTTTAAATTTTATTTTATTAAATTTATTGGGGTGACAATTGTTAGTAAAATTACATAGATTTCAGGTGTACAATTCTGTACTACATCATCTATAAATCCCATTGTGTGTTCATCACCCAGAGTCAGTTCTCCTTCCATCACCATATATTCGATCCCCCTTACCCTCATCTCCCACCCCCCACCCCCCACCCCCCTTACCCTCTGGCAACCACTAAACTATTATCTGTGTCTATGAGTTTCTGTTTCTCATTTGTTTGTCTTGTTCTTTTGTTGTTTTTGGTTTATATACCACATATCAGTGAAATCACATGGTTCTCTGCTAATTAAAGCACTTTCAATCTCCTCCTCCTTATATTGTGGGGGCTCGGAGCTGACCCGCCTGGCTCTTTGGGAGAAGCCATTTCAGGCTGTGCTCCTCGCAGGCAAGCAGTGTGGATGAACAGACGTGATTCCTGAGTGTGGTCTTGTGTGTGCCTGGCTGTTCTAGGCATTTGGGACAGGATGGAGTGCTGACAGGCCATGACCTCGCTCTCATGGAGCCTACATTCCAGAGGCGGGACAGACACACACACACAAACAACAGAGAAATAAGTAGGAAAGATATCAGGTAGTGAGGTGATACCTTGGGATGGTGTGGAGCAGTTGATTTTCAACTCCACCAAACACAAATCTCTTTTAAAAAACGTTTGTAATGGTCCATTTACTGCCTTGATATGAAATTCATAGAAAATATATCTACAAATATAATTTTTAAAGTGCATAAAATGCACTTTTAAAATCTATTTTATGTAAATATATAAATAGGAAATCCATATAAAGTATTTTAGTTTATATACAAAAATATAAAATGGATTTTTATTTATATATGATACTATATTTTATTTATACACAGTGTATATAAAATATATTTACTCAATGTAAAAAGAAAATAAATACGAAGAATTTGTCAAAAAGTAACATGTACATGTTTGAACTCAACCACACTAGATATTGCTATTTCTGTGGTGGTTACTCCCCGCTTTATTTAGATTTCCACTTATGTTTATTTTTCCCTATCAATGTGTAAGACTTATGCATATTTATGTCTTCCCCCTGAATAAGAAAACAATCTCTTAGTATGTTTTCTGGTCTCTTCTTCCTCCACCCTCACCTCCTGGTAGTTGCTATTGTCTGGAGTTTTTGAGTCTGAAATATTATAGATATTTTTGGCAGCTGGCAGGCGAAGCAGGGGGGATCATTGCACATTTTTAAAATAATACTGACTTTCCTAGTATCTTCTTTTAATTTATTGAGAAATTATTTTTGAAGTATACATTTTTTGGTTTTCAGTATGTTCACAAAGTTGTGCAACCATCACTGTCATCTAATTCCAGAATATTTACATCACCTCCCCAAATGAAACATCTTATCTGTTAGTAGTTACTCCTTCACTCAGCCCCCAGCATCATTAATGTACTTTCTGTCTCTGTGGATTTTCCTATTATGGACATTTCATGTAAAGGGCATTATATAATATTTGGGTTTAAGACTAGGTTCTTTCACTTAGCTTCTTTAAAGGTTCATCTATGTTAAATCATAAATCAGTACTTTATTTCTTTTTATTTCCTAATATCTTGTTGCTTCTTTCTGGATTAACTTCCCTTCGTAAAGTGTATCCCCCAAGGAGTCTTGCAAAGAGACATACATCTGTGGCATACATTTTTCTTAGACCCACTATGCGTCATAATATCTTCATTTTTGTCATCACATGTAAATAAAAGATTGGCTGAATAAAAATGTTTAGGTTCAAAGTTCCTTATCTTTAATACTTTGAAGATATTTCTTTACTGCTATCAAGAATGTGAATATCAGTCTGGTTCCTTTTCCTTTTAAGGTCATATGCTCTTCCCCTCTGTGAGTTTTGTAGCATGTTCTCCTTAGCTTTGATGTTTCTAAATTTCACTATGATGTGTCTACTTATGTTTTTGTCCCCACTCTTTTTTATCTTGTTTGGCACTGGATGAGACCTTCAATTTAAACATTCTATCTTTCTCTAATTCTGGGAAATTATTTCTTTAAATATTTTTCTCCTTATTTATTTGTTTCACTTCTTTAGAGACTCCTATTATGCAGACAATGATGGTTTTACTTCTGTTTTCCATGCCTCTTAACTTTTTTCTCAGTCTTTCCTTTCCTGATGCTTTCCTTGACCTGATCTTTCAGCTCATTAAATCTTTCTTCAGCTGTATCCATTCTGATATTTAGTCTACTCACTGAATCTTTTACTTGGAAAATTATTATTTCTTTTTTCTGTATACAATATTTCTAATAGCTTTTTCTTCAAAGTCGCTGTTCCTCTTGCAGATGTACAATATCCTTCTTTATGTGGGGGCTATTAATTATGTTCTTTAAGATTATTGTTCTGTCTTTCCCATTACTTTTTCTTTCTCTGCAACAGTTGTTTTATTGTTTTTCTCTGAATTTGCCTTTTCTTCTGTTGGGACACTCAGCTACATTGACTACCAGTGTTTGCCCTTGGGGGAGGCAATGAGAAAATCTTGCTTGTGCTTTCCAGGCTAGTTTAGGTCTGGAGGGTAGGGCTGCTCTTCAAGGTAAACAGACCCTTAGATTGCACTCTTGCTCAACCACTCACTGTAGATGATGTCTGTTTTAGGCATCATCTGTGCCCCAGAGAATTTCCCAGTGCTTCTGTCTTCATAGGTGGATGACAAAGAGAAGGTGTGCAGACTCCTACCAGCCTGCTTGCCTCTCTGCCATGTTTCCTATTCTGGTGGGTACTGATACTGCCCTCATGTTATCTTTCCAGAGCCACCTTTCCTAGGCGCTGGGCTAATGTTGCTGCACAAAATTGTCTCCCCAGAGAAATTCAAATGAGGGAAACAGAACAATAGGAAGGAAGGAATCCAGTGGCTCTGGCCTTCTCCCACTCCAGACCACACTCCTCCCTTGTTAATTGTTGAGCTCGGCTCTGTGGTGCTTAGGCTTCAGCCTCTTAATCTCTTCTTTGGTGTGTTCATCCAGGATTAGATTCAAGGGAGTCAACATCCCTGGCTACTTTGCTGTTTTTCAGTTTTAACATATTATCGCTGTCTTTCCAAATATGAAAAAGAAAAAAACATTCATTTGACTTCAACCAAGGCTATTCCAACATTTGATTGGTAGGGCTTTCAGAGTAAAATGTGCAAGCCGTTAGATTTTAAGTGTACTTTAATAGCTTTTATACCAAAAGAGACTATTTCAAAACTCACTCAATGATCTGACTAATATTCTCTCTCAATAGAAACCTAGACACTGAGCCCAACCAGTAACTCTGCTCTCAGTCACACAGGATTCAGTTGCTTGGTATTTGGCCCTCAACTTCCAAATACAGAAAATGAGAGCATGCTTGTGAAGACACCTGTCTCTACAATTGCCAGCTCCGATTTCTAAGAGAATTCATTAATAACATCATCAGAGAGGGTGGTTTTTGGTGGCGGGGAGTACATTTGAACAATTTTCTTATTCAAAAAATATTTATTGAGCACCTAGACTGTTTTAGATGCTATGCTAAGATCTTCATAAGGCATTTTTTTATGTGAGTGATAACCAGAGTTTTAAAGTATAAACTGATCATGTATTTCATGACAGTGAATGTATAGTCTGAAAAAACAGTTCTATTATCTTCTTGTTGTATTAAAATTCTAGTTTGTACTAAAATTTGCATTATGTTATCCATAAAACTTTGTTCAATGATACTTTGATGGTTCAAGAAGTCCTGTATCAGAGGGATAATTATTTCCTTAGACTATCCCTTTAGACTCTGGTATAGAAAAAGTTGGCGTCCTGGCAGGGGGGACACAGAGCTGAAAACAGAGAATCAGCAGAGGTACTCCTAAGACAAGTACTGGGGTAGGTGCTGTTGCCCAGATGCAGCAAAATAAATTATCTGGAGAGCTGATTAAAATACAGATTCTGTGACCCTTCTAAGAGATACTGAACTAGTGTCTCTGGGCTCGGTGGCCTTGACATCTGGAAAATTATTGGATATGTGTGGGTCTCTCCCATGATCCCATGGCAGACCAGATGGGAGCTGCCCATGTGGGAAGAAGGAAAGGAGGGCCCCAAGGGATAGTCAACCTTGGAGGGGCATAGGAGCCATTATAGAGAATTAAAATGTATTCAGAAGATGGCTGAGTTACTACCATGTTTCCCGAAAATAAGACCTAGACAGACAATCAGCTCTAATGCATCTTTTGGAGCAAAAAATTAATATAAGACCCAGTCTTATTTTACTATAATATAACACCTGGTCATATACAATATAATATAATATAATATAATATAATATAATATAATATAATATAATATAATATAATATAATATAATATAATACCGGGTCTTATATTAATTTTTTCTCCAAAAGACGCATTAGAGCTGATTGTCCAGCTAGGTCTTACTTTCGGGGAAACAGAGTAAGTAGAATCATTGTCTGCATAGATTGAGAAAAGGAAGCCAAAAGTTAGCTATGGGATGAGTGAAGCCTAATAAAATTTAATTTTTTATTAGAGCCTGTGTCTGTTGTCATGACATGAAGACTCCTTCAAGATTCCATTGGTGGATGGAGAGATTATTTTGTGAAGTCCTAAGGGGAAGGTGACCTACTCATTTACCTATTCATTCATTAATTTATTCATTTAGTTGGAATTAAATGTGGCATATTCATTACTCAATAAATATTGAGGGTCTCCTATGTATCAGGCATTGGGTGAATATGGAGATTGGAGAGGTAGGCAGAGATCAGACTGTCCTGAGTCAGGTGAAGTTTTGTCTTTGTCCTAAAAGCAAAGGAAAGCCACTGAACAATTCTAAGAAGGTATGAACACGATCAGATCGCATGCTGAAAGACCACTGTGCCACAGTGTGGAAGAGAGATTGGAATGGGATGGGCATGGCTGCAGGCAAGACAGATGGGAGACTATCGCAGTTTCTAGATGACAGGCAATAGTTTGGACTGGGGTGGTGCAGAAGTAACAGAAAATGGACAGATGCGAGAGATAGTTAAGTGGTAAAATTGCATTGGTAGGACACAATGCTAGATTTAATATGGGGAGACAGAGGTGCCAGGAATCACTCCTGGATTTCTGGCTCGGTCATGGATGACGATGTTATTCACTGAGAGAAGGAACACTTGGAGAAGTTAGGCTGTGATGCTTATAGTTAAGCCACGTTCTCTGGCTACTTCTGCGCCCCTGTTGCCCCTCATAGACCACTTTGGTTACCTCTATGTACCCCAAAAGGGCCACTTTGGTTACTTCCACAGAGCACTGACTCACTGCTCAGGGCCCTGCTGTAGAGAAATTTTTTTCCTAACTAGTTGACAACCAGTATGGGAAGGTTATTAGGTAAAATAACTGGGAGGGGACATGAAATTACCACCCCAGCGATGTTGGGAAGGAAAGAATCTGGATGGTTTAGTCTCGGAAATTCTTCAATATGGTTACTAAGCCGCTAGTATCCACCTTTCTGGTTTTGTAAGCCCTTCCCCCATACATTTATCCGAGTTGCCCAAAAAGCACTACTTCTTTTGAGTGTCCTTTCTTTTAGCTTTTTCTGACTCCTCTGGAACTTGTGAACAGAAAAATGTCAAAAAGGCAGGCAGAAGACATTATTCAGCCAGACAATGATATTTACTAAGCCCATTGTGTACACAACACTCTACTAGTTTTTTGAAGAGATAAAAAAGAAATGCCTCTGAGAAAAGAAAACGTAGAAGCAAAACACCTAGGTAGCTCATAAACTGCACAATCAACTCTTAACAAACTAAGGGAAGTGTGGCTGATTATTGGGAGTTTCCACAGACAGAAGCTGGGCGCTCAGCAGAGGCAGATGACTGTTTTAGAAAGAGGTGCTGGCAGGCTGCTTGAAGCTACTGAGAAGTATCGAGGCTGGAATTTTATAGACTTTGGCCACTTCTCTCCCTCTCACCTTTTCACTGGAAAGGACCACAAAAACTCCCAACAAGGCAAGCAAGCTTCTGATCTAAATTACAGAAGTTATAAGCACATCTTCCTGGAAAACATGCCCTTTGTAGGTAATTTTAGAGAAAATGAAATCAATTCCTCTGTCTATTGGGTGAGTTGTTCACAGAGAAAACTACTAAAGTAGAAAAGAATGTTTAGAAAATGTTACAGTGTAAATTAAGGAGGTAGGCGCTTTCCTTCACTTTGAGACTCAGAAATAAGAAGTCGATTCACATATGGAATCTAGTGCCTCATGATTTTCTGAATAATGTCATAAAACTGTATGGGGAACAATGTGGGAAACTGACATAGGGGTTTGAACGCTCATTTCCTGGCTACCTACTGTTTACCTGAGTCAGGCACTGCAGGAGCTTCCTAGCCATTCCTTCCCTTAATCTTCTCAACAATCCTGTTGCGTGGGTATTGTATTCCCATTTACAAGATTCAGAGATATTGGTCACGTAGCCAGTACAGGACAACATCAGACCCCAAGGAGTTCTGTTAGAGTCCATAGTCTGAGATATTGTTTGCCTACTGTTCTCAGTTCCCTTCCCACCCATTGGCTTTTTTTTCTTTTTCTTTTTTTTTTCTTTTTTACCTGTAGAGACTTACTCCACCTAAACTCCATGAGCTGCACAGGGAGGTCCCGCGAACTTCTCCCCCAGGAGACACCAGACACTCAGCGCAGTGGTTTGAGTGTGGGCCCTGGACCAGCAGCCTTGGTATCACCTGGAACCTATTAGATACGTGTGTGCTCAGGCTTCACCCCAGAACTACTGCACACGAAACTCCGGGCTGAGGCCCAGCTAACTGCATTGTGACAAGCCCTCCAGAAGATTCTGGGGGCACCAGTGACTTAGAGGCCTCCCTGGGGATCTTTGCTAGGGCGTTTCCAAGAAGTACTCCGCAGTGATTCAGGAAAGGGACCGAGAAGTCTCCAGGGCTCAGCTGTCCATGGGTGGCAGAGCATCTCCCGGGGGACTGCAAAGAGGCCCATGGTCCTGAATTGGGGAGGCCAGGCCTGCAATCGATGCCGGTAATGCAGGAAAACCTCCGGGAGGCCTTCAGTTTACAAGCTGGTCTGGCCTTGGCTCTCACTGAAGGTTATAACATAAGCTGGCTGGTTTTTCCTCACCATCACAGGACAGGACATAGCCTACCCGGGGCTCTCTTTGTCATATTCCCCTGGAGGGGAGGGGAGGCTGACACTGTGGAGGGGAGACTTCCTCCAGGCTAATGGGAGGAGAGCCCCAAATCTGAAAGTGTTGTGATTCCACACCTGGGGAAGGTGTGTCCTTGCTGCGAACCAGCTGGGGAGCCAAAGGTGATAATAAGCCAGAGGAAAGAATCCAAGCAGATGCCAACAGAGAAGGGCAGATAGGGATGTTAATGGCAGCCTGCGCGAGAGGGAGCTGAGTGCCGAGAGGGACAAAACGTGGCATGAGTGCTGTGGTCTAGGAGCTGTACATCAGAATCATCTGGATAAAGCGATAGCTGTCAATGCCCTTCTAAGTTTTCTAAAGCTCCTTGTCTAGCCGATTGCGATGTAGCTGACCCACAGACCACTACTTGGAAGCGACTGCTGCCTTTTACAATATGACGAGAGCCAGGAGTGGGGTGGGGGTTACCTAGGAGTCCTGTGTCCTTGTGTTGTAGTTACAGCTTGAACTTTTTTATTAGTTAATATATTGGTTTGGATGTTTCCACAGAGAAGGCAAAGAGAGGGTTAAACCAGATAGAAGATTCCGCTCTCTTTTATATAAAAGTCTGAGCTGGCACTAGGCTCCACTCCACAGGGGTATCCCAGCGGCCCCAGCTCCTTCTCTCTTGTAGCTTGCCATCTCTTGGAGTGCTGTCTTCATCTACATAATCAAAACTGGCTCATAAGCCCCATGTCAGTGTCCCAGCCCTCGGGAAGAGGGGAAGGGGGAGCAGAGTGCATTAGTCAGCTTGGTCTATTGCAAGGACACCACAACCGGGTGGCTTAAAAAACAGACATTTAGTCACAGTTCTGGAGATCAGGCCCGCAGGGTCGGGCCCTGCCCAGGGCTCCCTCCCTGGCTTGTAGATGGTCACTTTCGTGCTATATCCTCACACAGTGGAGAGAGAGCTTTGGTCGTTTCCTCTTCTTGTAAGGGGCCTACTCCTGTCACGGGGCCCGACCCTCATGACCTCATTTAAGCCTAACTGTCTCCCAAAGAAGCTACCTCCTAATATCAGCACAAGGGGATGAGGGCTTCAACAGATAAATTGGGGGAAGCACACACATTCAGTTCATAACCCAGGGCAAACAGCTTTCTTTTAATGATGTAACACAAAAGTTGCATCACTTTTACTCACATCCCTTTGGCCAGAATCTTTTTATATGGCCATATCTGTTGCCAGGGAGGTGGGGGAAATACAATCTTTAACTGGGTAGTCATTGCTCGGCTAAAATTTGGGGAGTTTGGTTATTAAAAGGAAAAGGAGAGAATGGATACTGAGAGTTAATCAGATGTCTTTCCAAAGGGCTTGGAGTCACTATACCTCTCTTCCCCTGGCGAACACTTTCTGTCATTATGCTCCACCTCCTAGCCTTCCGTTGCATGCCACCCTCCTTCCTTTATGCACTATGACATTACGGCGGTCTCTCAGTGGCTGTGACCAGGTCTGTATGTGCCACATGCGAAGTCACATTTCATGCTGCCTAGGGTGGGGTACAGGGATGAGGGTCAGGGTCAGAGCTCAATAAATGGCAGTGGGTCCTGCATTCATTCCTAGCACCTGCTCATACACTGATTTAAGACACTTCCTTGGATTCTTACCGTAAGGATTCTCAGTTTTGTTTGTTTGTCTATAGGCTCTCATTGGATCAGTACATATTTACATACACTTCCTACATCATAAACATCAATGTCGCCACATAATAAAATCCAATAATTAATCTACAGTGCCTTACCCATCAAACATTCTCAAATTGAATGGGAAAATCATTCAACAAAATTTTACAGATTGTGGGCTATGAGACAAGCACTATTTATGGTTGAATTTCTAGCATCTAACACAAAATAGGCATACAACGAATATTATCTGAATAAAGGAATGATTAACTGAGGATTTGGAGATGGAGTAGACTGTCAAAGAGTTCATCATTCAGTGGGGAAAATGAACACACAGGCAAGACCTCGTAACACCGCTGTTGGAGTCTTCCAGGTGACCTGACACCACTTGTCCCACCGTGCCACACCAGCTTCCTAGTGTATGTGTGTGTATGTGGGTGTGGGTGCATTGTCCATCCAGTGGATCTGTCCACTCACCTCCCTGCAGGTGTGCTTTTGAATGAGCTCATTCTGGCCGTTTCTCAACAGCAGTAGTGTTGATATTTTGAATGTGGCCCTTCTTTGCTGTCCTATAGGACATTTGCTTTGTAGGTTATGTAGCAGTATCCCTGTCCTCTACCTACTGTATTTCCCCAAAAATAAGACCTAGCTAGACCATCAGCTGTAATGCGTCATTTGGAGCAAAATTTATACAAGACCCAGTCTTATATCATATTATATTATGTTACATTATATTATATTATATTGTATTATATTATAAAGACCTGGTCTTATTTTACTATAATATAATATAATATAATATAATATAATATAATATAATATAATATAATATAATATAATATAATATAATATAATATAATACAATATAATATATAATACAATATAATATTTTTAATCCAAAAGACTCATTAGAGCTGATGGTCCAGCTAGGTCTTGTTTTCGGGGAAATACGGTACTTGATGCCAGCAAAACCCCTCCTCCAGTTGTGACAACCAAATATGTCTGCAGACTTTACCAAATGTCGCCTGGAGCGCAAAATCACCCTCTATTGACAACTACATCAACATCCCTTCTGCAAGGCATACTGCAGATGCTAACAGAGAACTTGTACAAGTCCTTGAGGGTGAGTCAACCCTTTTCTCTCAGGGAAAGGTTTCCAACTCATGCAGGAGGTTGGACTTCTCACATGGTGAAAATATGCATCTTATTCTTAAACTTCCTCAACAAAATGACAACTTTGCCTCCTTGCATCTGGTTTTAAAAGATATGGTTCTCACTGTAACCAACAATCCTAAACCTTTGCACTAAGGCAGTGGTTAGAAGTTCATTCGAGAATTAACGAAAACTGGACACTGCCCGGGTTCACTCTGGATGTCTGATATTTGAGAGGCAGTTAATCAACATGTTTGACCTGCAGGCACAGTTACTCACAGACTTGACTATGCATGACTCATCTGGGGAGTGTCTCCGAGTACTGTGTATTTCTCCAAGTACCATCTCTGTGTGACATTAGACAATCAGGAAGAAAAGCTCTTGGGTCATATTATCACAACGCTGTAAAGAATGCCTTCAATATGCCACAACTTAATGCTATATGTTCGGACTTTACAAATAAACTTGGTCTAAAATATGTTGTTTGTATTCAAAGTTCACCATGGACTTTATCCATGGTGACATGAGATGTCCCTGTACAAGGACACGTGATGAATTTCTTTTAAGGTTTCGTTAAGAAAACTTTTTCTCCAAAAGAGCTGTGTGTATATTTACATATTTTGGTGGAAGATGAGGCAAGGGAATACAACTAAAGGTTTGTAATCTAATGCGTGTCCCTTTTTGCTTTAGTGTCTATCAGTCTCTACTTGTGTTACCGGGTCCTGTGGGACTTGCTCCCAGATGTTCTGCTGTGTCCAAACCCAGGACCATGGATGCCCAGTTTGGTGGGGCATTGGAAATGACTCCTCCATACTGAGGGAATCTGATGTCATAACTGAGCTCCCTTATGAGCATTTAATTAGATCCCCAGCCTGCATCATAGTTGGCCTTACTATCTCCTGCCCAGGTCCTGGCTGGGTCCTTGGTCCAGTTCCTCCTGGGACCAAGCCTGCCCCCAACCTCAGCCTGGCTGCCCTTTCACCTGCTTCTTGCCAGGTCCTTGTCCTGCCCCTTCAGAGTTGGATCCTCTTTCTATTACCATCCCAGCTGCATTCCAAGATTTGCTGACTACCAGGAAGCCTCACCCCTGATATCCACTATCACCGGAAATCATTATGGCCTGGAAGTTCCAACAAACCAGAGAGCAAGAGTGGTACCATTTCCCTCACAAATCTATCTATCTATCTATCTATCTATCTATCTATCTATCTATCTATCTATCTATCTATCTATCTATCTATCTATCTATCTTAAGCAACTGGATTATGCTATCTCGGAAAAGTTCCAAGATCTGAAATCAGTGAGCTGGAGACCCAGGAGACCAGTGGTGTAAGTTCCAGTTTGCATCTGAGCCTAAAGGCAAGAGAAAACCAATGTCCCAGCTCAAAGGCAATCAGGCAGAGAGAGACAGCAGTTCTCCCTTACTCATCCTTTTTGTTCTATTCAGACCTTCAGCAGATTGGTTGAGGTCTCCCACACTAAGGAGGGCAATCTGCTTTACTCAATCTACTGATTCAAATGTTAATCTCATCCAGAAACACCCCCACACACATATCCACAATAATATTCAACCAAATGTCTGGGCATCCCATGGCCCAGTCAAGTTGATATAAAATTAACCATCATGCTCTGCTTTCCTAAAAGCTCCTGCCCACTTTCCCTGTGGGTCACTTTGGTTCTGGGAATGCAGATGGCTGTCAGTAGCTATGGCCTTATCAAGTCTTGCCTTCTCAGGATGCCCCATAGGAATAATTTCTCTTCCCCAATAGATCGAACAAGTCTTAGAATTGAGTCCTTTTTGTTCTAATTTGCCTAGCCTAAGTCACATACCCACCTCAGGAGCCAGGGATGGGACCAGTGCCACAAAACCCATGTGGACGGAGTGGGGAGAGGGACCAACACAGGGCAGGGAAGACCCCAAATGTCCGCCTGAGCACTAAAACAGGACCAAGCTTGCAGCCTTTCACAATTCAGGCCTGAGAGGATGTCCTGGTGAGTCCACCCAACGCTGCGTGTCCACACGCTGAGCTCAGGCTCACCTGAGCCCTAGGGAGGCTCCTGGATGGACATCTGAGCTGCGTGTGGCCCTCCTGGCTCCAGACCTTTGGTTGGGACAGGTCACTTCACTTCCATTTGCTCCTTTACTGGCCCCTCAGGTGCCTTCCTTTTCTCCTTTCCAACTGTGGCTCCAGCAGCCACCTCTCCAGTCACTCAACATCCCTCAAGTTTTTCATACACTGTCCCCAACCTATGGCCTAGACTTCCAGATGTGGCCACGCAACACTTGTGCTGACAGTGTAGAATGTGTGAAATCTGGACACGACACTGCTGGTAGCCAAATGTCATCTGCTGGGTTCATTAAATGCCGCCACACATCTCCATGTAGAGAAAACAAGAACGAGGCAGAGACTTGGAGATTTGAATCCCACCCTAATTCCTTCTTTTTGGGTTCAGTGTGGGCATATCCTGCCTCTGGAGGACCATAATGGGAAGTGTTGTCTTAGCGGCCATGACCTTCCATTATTTTTAAGTAGCTGTAGCCGAACAAAAGACAAATGAAAACTTTCTCTGCCTGACATTGAAAAAATTACTGGCATGTCATATGGTAATTCATTAAAGAATTCTCATTCATCAAAACAATTCATTTTTGTTTGAAGAGTCTGAATAAGCAGTTTCTTGCTGATTTCATTGTCAGCCTTTCTAGCCACATGTCCTAGAGAGCTCCAGTCTATTTGTCGTAATTTTATTCCTAAATATTAAGAGTTTTGGGGGGCATATATGGAATACTTTTAATCAAATGGGACAATTTTACTTCGATACCTCTGTAAAAACGCGTTTTTCCCTTTTACATGCTTTCTTTATAATTCTAATACCCAGGACTTGAATTTAATCACTTTTTTTTTTTTAGATGGAGAGATACACACCACGTAGAATGTTTCTTTTTTGCAGAAATTGAAATATACCTGGTTGATTTGAATCCACTGTTGAAATGAGCAGGGGAAACTGGTTTTAAAAGAGCTAATTTAAAAAGATTTTTTATAATAATATTCCAAACCAGGGGGAATTGTTTTTTTAGAGTTTCTTAGACTCCGTCACCCTGATTAAACTTTGTAAATGTGTATTTTACAAAATCCTTCATCATAAAGTGCATCTGGTTCATTGTCCACGTCAGTTATGTTTAAGCACCAGGGAAAGATAGCTGTTGGATTTCCCCAGTATTTTTTTCTCAAAAATCTTTAGTCGGGAGTATTTCCCACTAGCTAATTTGTATTATTCATCCAAAAGATTTTATCTTTTTAAAGACTCCGTTTTCCTTCCTTCAGCTCATTCTTTTGTAGCCCCAGTTTCTTCAGTCGCCTCTTTCTCTTACCTCTCACCATCTTTCTTTTCCTCCTCCTCCACAGAACAGGTTTATAAGATCAAAATGCTAACTGTGGTCACACAGGTTTTTGAAATGGGTGAGTACGTTGGGAACAAAAGAAGGCTGGATGGGATTTTGGGAAACCTGAGACTCCTCCTCCCCCGACTAAGGAGAAGGTTGCCACCATTCAGCTCCAGCTAAGGGTCCTCATCAGCAAATTAATTCAGCATGAGATTTGCCAGATCTCACAATTTTAAGAGAAGCCAGAAATCTAGATAGTAGTGTAAAATATTCCAATTGTAAAAATGGTCACTTAAAAAAATATATTTTTATTAAAAAAATAATTTTATTAAAAATTTTATTAAAAAAATTAAGGGCCGGCCTGGTGGCTCAGACGGTTAGAGCTCCATGCTCCTAACTCCGAAGGCTGCCAGTTCGATTCCCACAACGGATGGTGGGCTGCGTCCCCCCTGCAACTAGCAACAGCAACTGGACCTGGAGCTGAGCTGTGCCCTCCACAACTAAGATTGAAAGGACAACAACTTGACTTGGAAAAAAGTCCTGGAAGTACACACTGTTCCCCAATGAAGTCCTGTTCCCTTTCCCCAATAATTTTGAATTCTGCCCCTCCCCCACTTCCTCAGTACTTGGCACAGAGGTTTGCAGTAACTTGGTAACTATCTAGGGAAGGAGAGCCCATCTCCTCCCTAATGGTTGTCTCAAGCCTTGGGACCGCTCTTCCTGGGAGAGAGTGAGTTCACCTGGGCCCTATACTTTGCCACGAGCCTCCAGACTTGGGATGTAGTTGGTTGGGGCAGAGATGGCTCTGTCCATTGAGACTGGAAAGAAAAGAGAGGCTGAATTCTAGTCTCCATCTGTCTACTTCTCCTTTCTTATTACTTGTCACTGTCCTCTCAGCCTGTTAGTCCAATTCCTCCACTGCCACTACCAATACCAGGCAAGGCTGGATGTAGGCTTGTCGCTGTTATACACACACACACACACACACACACACATTGACACAGGCTCACACACATCCACACACAAACACGTGCACACAGACTACACCTCCATCCACATCCACATCCACATATACTCCCACCATTTCCCGACTGGTTTTCTTCTCCCCTGCTCTTGATGTTCATTTACTTGAATTTATCTACAAAAAATGTGGTGTGTCAGAGATTTCTAATCCTGGAAAAGGACTGAAAAAGTGGTATGCGCTTAATTGCATCAATACCTTAATTAGTTCACAAATTTGGACAGAGTTAACTTTCTCATGATAAGTGTACCTTGGATTTACATAGTACTTAAGTTTTTAAAAGCATTTTTACAGTTATCTCTTCCTTTTTATCTTTGCAAATTAACCCTGTGGCTCCAGTAGTGAGACAGTATCATCCCCTGTTGATAGATTAGGAAACTTCTTTCCGAAAGGCTGAGACTTCCTGAAGCTGAGGATCAGACACATGAGGGTCTCCAAAGAAATTCTGACGTCCAATACTAAAATACATTAGTTGACATGTATTTTTACTGAATTGCATCTCTTTTCCTGTGATTTCTCTCTTTGTAACAGAAGTATCATTACCAACGGTATCCATACATCTGATTAAATATTTATAGTGTCCTTGACTGTGGTGCCCGATTTTGGGTCTGGTTAATCTCACCATTTGTCTTTATGATGCTCCTCAGCCAGTCAGTAGGAGGTCCAGGACCAGTATTCATTTCCTGAGAAGAATGATGTGCTTGTTTATTCTATAATTACATCAGGCCAAGCAACACAGGAAGAAAGGTAAATGTGACGTTTTCAGGCAACGTGCCTGTTTGTACATACCTTGCTAAAATTTTTAAAAGCACTACACAGCTAACTTATTGGTAATTTATGATCTAGCAAGATCTTGTTTTGGGAAGCTCTATCAAGTAGGATTTTTGGGTTAAAAAAAAACCCCAGGAAACCCAAGTGAATTTAGCTTTAAAAAGCATATTATTGGGGGGGGGTTAACTCAGTTGGTTAGAGTGTGGCACCAATAACACCAAGGTTGCCAGTTTGATCCCCACATGGGCCACTGTGAGCTGCGCCCTCCTTAAAATAAATAAATAAATAAATAAATAAATAAATAAATAAATATTTCCCCATGGCCAAAATTGGAACAATCTGAGCAACAAAATAAATAAAGTGGTATTGGATTATAACACAAAGAATAAAATAAATCCACGAATCCATACTGATATAAGTAAATGATTGAATAAATAAATAAATAAATAAAGGAGAAGGCACAAATCGCCTGTGCAGAAGAATTATAAATATGTTATGTAACTAGTCCACCCTCAAGGAGGGGCATGTAATTCCTTGCTCCTTCAGTTTGGGCTGCCAGTACTGATGTCCTTCCAAAAGAGGACACTATGCAAAGGGGGAAAACAAGTTTACAGTGGAAAAACTTGACTAGTTCTACCCCAGGTATGTGATCAAGGTTAGTATCAACAAGGATCAGTCCTGTTGATACCATGTACCCCTGATATGATGTGATGAAAACAGCACTTTCCTTCTGTGGTCTTCCTCTCCCAAAACCCGTAGCCCCAGTATAAACATAAGAAAAACATCAGAAAACTCCCCACAGAGGGGCATCCTACAAAATACTTCTCAGAAATGTCAAGATCATCAGAAACAAAGCAAGTCTGAGGAACTCTCACAGTCAAGAGGAAGAGTATGTTGGGAATACAGGAGACACTTTAGGGCATCTCCCCAATCCAGACAGGATTAGTAATGGCAACTGTATATGATAATGATTTGCCTAGTCTTTCCCCAAAGGGCCCAATAGCCCTTTACTCAGGTGATCATAAGGAGAGAAAAGGGAACAGCCAGACATTTCCAGGATTATTGGCCATGGGGTCTGGGTTCAAATTGATGCCTGGGGATCTGAAGCATTGTCATGCTCCTTCTGTTAAAATAGGGTATGGGGGGCCGAGTCATAAATGGAGACCTGGACCTGGACTGATTAATAGGGGTCCCCTGGGCCCATAAACCTACCAAGTGATCATTTCCTCAGTCTCTGAATGTAGAATTGGAATGGACAAACTTGGTCATTGGCAGAACCTCACATTGAATCCTTAGTTTGTGATTTTGTGGAGTAATAACTATTGTAGTAGAGAAGGCCAAATAGGAAGCCTCTGAAACTCCCCTCCCAGCCAAAATACTGGATGAAAACAATATTATAGCCTAGAGAGAATATTAGAGATAATTGCCACCCATAAAGACCTAACGTATCTGGAGGTAGTGGTTCTAATCATAGGCCTCATTTAATTCACCAGCCTTGAAAGACAGAGGGAAGGGGAAATCCTCCTCCACAGGAGGAGCTTTGGACTATGCACGTGATCATCTACTTTGGAGGAAAAAGAAGTGGCCCATGCAGACACTCATGGCAAAGTTTAAGCCAGAGACCTGGAAGGAGCAAGACTGGAAAGGAGAGTGACGAGGACGCTGGGGACGGGGCGCGTGGGTAGAACTATGGGAGTAGCACAGCGAGTGAAGTCCCTTATGTCACTTCTTCATGCCCACCAGAGAGCACCTACTACAGCCAAGGTACTGAACAATGAAAACACAAAACGATTCACTGGCTGTTGTCAGCCAGCTTCTATAAATGGCTACCCAAGCGCTGGTACAATTGGTACATAAACACAGTAGTTACTACCACGGGGATGGAGGCTACATATGGGCTCGCCAGCGTGGGCACCCACTCATCAAGGTCGTCTTAGTCATTGCCACTGAAAGCCACAATGACAAATGCTGAGCCCCAACTGGAATGCCATCCCTCAAAGGGTCCAAACAGCCATTTAGTGGGAACTTAGTTGCATTGCACCCTATCCACCCAGAAGGAGAAGTGATTTATCTTGGTACATATGCCAGGTGTGGGTTTAGTTTACAGGGTCTAAGCTACTACCTGAAGGCCTACAGAGTGTTTGTTCCACAGACACAGGAGTCATATGATGTTGCATTAGACCAAGCAATCCATTACAGCAAAGGAGATGCAGCAGGAAATATGTGACCAAGGGCTTAACTGGTCCTGTCACATATTGTACCACCTAGAAGCTGCTGGCCTGAACGAGAGAGATGGAGGCGTCTTGTAAAGGAGCAGTTTAGTCACTGGCTTGAAGATCATTCCTTGTAAGTATGAGACACCACCCTCTAGGACTCTACGTCAATGACCATCATATGGCACTGTACCTCCAGTAGGTAGAATACACAGGTCTGGGAACCAAAGCTTGAAAGGAGGAATAGCTCCACTTACTATCACTCCCAGTGATTCAGTAGGGGAATTGGTGCTTCCCATCCCTCCCACGCTAGATTCCGCAGGGGTGAGACGTTTTGGTTCCAAGAAAGGCAATGCTTCCACCAGGGGGCAGAGCAAGAGTCACTGAACTTGAACTATACCTGCCACTGGGATCCTGGTGTCCAGAGACTACCAGGCAAGGATGAGACAAGGCATCCTGGTGGGAGTAATTGACTCTGATCATAAGGGGAGGTAGGGTCGCTGTCATACAAGGGGCAGAGGAGAAATTGCTTGCCACCCAGGTAACTTATGTTGGTGTCTGTGGTATGTGGCTCAGGTTTGCCCACCAGGTAAGCCATCTGTGTTAGCAAAGGTGCTAGCTGGGAGTGAGGGGCATATAGAATGGGAGATGAGCAGCATCTGAGTTAGTCCTCAGACCAGTGACAGTCACTGGGGCTATTGTTCACCACACTGATCTTCCTCTTGAAGTTTCTGCAGGAAAAGAGACCCATGAGAATACTAGAGGCATGGCTCCCAGATGAGGGGAAGTTACCACACAAAGTAGGACTGGACTGGAGTCCGTGTGGTGGTTCACCACCAAGAGCCCCCTTAGGACCCAGGCACTCATCTCCCCAGCCTCTAGCCAGCTAATGGAGTCCCCAAGCCAAAGGGAGCTGCTTCAGCAGGCCTATCCCCCGCCCAGGGGCAGCCCACACCTGATGCCTGTTTGAGGTGAGGATGAAAAGGCCCAGGGCCCTTGCCTCAATTCAGTCGCACTCAGAAGGTGCACCCCAGCTTCAGAGCACCCCATGTAGTTGGCTGAGGTCTCTGTTGTGACCTCACCAAAAGTCAATTTCTTTTGCCCATTCCTGTTCCTCCTTCACCCCCTCACAGGTGTGGGTCCCATGCCCGCCACTCCCCCCAACTTCCTGCAGGCCTTCTCAGTGGGTTTCCCAGGGTACCTTAACCTCAGACAGCCTGAGACTGGATCCACAATAGATAAATAACAAAAACAGAACGAACATTTCTGGTTTCATCAGAACAGTAACTGCAAGCTTTTCAGGGTTGTGTCAGCCTAAATTGGGACATTTCAGGTGAATAATGAAGAATGATATTTGCAGTTTACCATTTTACAAAATTCTTCTAACGGAGGCCCAAACATCTGAATACTGCACACCTCCAAGTCCCAGCCCCGCCGGCCACCCCACTACCCCCATGTGTGCAGAAATCATTAAATGGAACAAACAACTTTGGTTCAGCAGTTCATTGTGCTGCACACACAAAAGCAGAAGCCAAAACAGAAAATAATAACAAGAAACCCCCAAAACCCCAAATACTGGGAAGTGGCACCTTTCCAGCCATTCATACAAACATCCATGACTAACTTATCTCTTTTTGTAGAAGTTACGGATTTTTATATTTAAACACTGATCACAAAAATTGACTAGTAGAACCCCAGAAAAGTTTAAGGAAAGGTTCCATTTTCATCACACTTCTGTCCAATTCTATTTTCTGTGATTGTGATAGAAACTAAATGTTGAGGAGAACAGAGAAAAAAGATATTCTTCGGTTTACATGATAGGCTCAACGGGAACAGTTATTTCAAGTTCACTGCTAGGTAAACTAGACTCAGATTCGAAACTTGGCTTTTGTTGGGTGATGCATATTTCAAACTTTTACTTTTTTTTTGCTGACAGAACCTTGTTTTTTTCTCTCATTTTTTTTTTTTTTTTTCCAGCAGGAAGGCACAATCATTCTACAATACTGCCAAATATAACAAACATCTACAGATGGGTTGGTCTGCAGCTGGAGGCTTTAACTTTGTAGTATTTATTTGAAATATCCAAGCCAGCAGAGCAGGGCTAGAGCACAGTGGGCACAATTCACAATGTTTTGGCTCTGGAGCAAATAGCAGTTGAACTTAGTTTTTTCAGCTAAAATGGAATTTATGCCGATGTGCTTTGCACTAAATTCATTAAACAATTACATCCTGGTGCAGTTTTCACATTTTTGTAAAGAATCTGCATAAGCACTAATTAGATCTAAAACAATGTTACTGGGCAAATTACAGCGCCGATGGTTAGCCTCGTCTTGCGTTCCGCATCTGCTTTGCAATGATGAAGATAATTTAGGTGCACGCCATACAAATGCCGGTTTTTGTTACATTTAACAGAAATATTTATTTAAAACATACTATAGATTAATTGATCATGCAAGCAGCTTTAAAGAGCCTCCAAATGTTTTCTCACGGACATTTGGTGGTAACATTGAATATGTGAAAATACGGTAGCTGAAACTTCTCCCAATCGCTAACTGGCACTTCCTCAGTGAGGTTTGCTATTGAAAGGCAACTTTGCATTTCATTTGGCTTCAAGTACAAGCTGGGCTCGCTGAATTACAGCAGTGCCTTTCAGAGCACGCATTTGACGTAAAGGCAGAAACAGCTCCCAAGCCTGGCTCCCCACGCTACTTCTACTTCCGTCATCGGTTTAAAAGGATGACTTAGTTTTGGAAAAGTATCCAGTTCTTAAGTATTTCAAACATTAGGGGATGTTTTCTTTCTCCCTCATTCATCTACTTTCTGTTTCATATATCATGACACGTAGGAAGGCATATTCACATTTAAACATCAAACCAATTCTGCAGAAGTGTGGACATTCAGGCAGGGTTTCTATGGCAACTTTGAATGTAGCCACTTAATTCAGGGCCTGCTCTAGCCCAGTCACCTCCATTGTTGCTCCCAACCTAGACATCCCTTAACTTGCCTGTCCAGCCATGCAGTGGGGAATCCTGAGTGTAATCATATTCCCCCACCCACAGTCCCTACTGCTGCAACCACCTAGCATTATCTTCACCCCTGGGCAGGAGGCCAACGTGGTGAATCAGTTTGGCTCCTGGTTCCCTAAAAACCACTCCTGTTATTTGACTTTTCAAATGGTTACTTGTATTGTTCGAGGGGGGCACCCATAAAAGAGCAAGCTCAGTGCCAGTGCCAACAAAGATTACGAGGCAAAATCGAACTCCAAATTTAATCAATGCACAAGTCCAAGTTTGGAAATATCTCCTCTCCAGGCAGGAATACTAATTATTAATGCCAAGCACAGTGAGGATAAATGGTGCTCTCAGAATGCAGCATCCAGGTTTCTTCACTTTATTGGATTGCTTTCCTAACCTTTATGTGGGTCTTCTCACTTCATTCTGCAGTTTCTGCTAGGCGAGAACGATGGTAACTGGAAGGGGGATAATTCCTTCCAGGACCTAATTGGTAGGCCTGAAACTGCTGTGCTGGTTGAATGTGAAATTATATCCTCCTTGAAGGAAAACATAAGTTAGCACTGGGGCTTTGGGTTGTTTAAAGGGAAAATGTCATTATGCTGTGTAAAAAGTAAAATTTGTAACAAAAATGTTATTTTTAAAGATTCAGAGAAAGAGAGTAATTAATATTTCCTAACCTGGACCCCCAGTTCTTATTGATTCACCCTGGAAAGATCTTTGATTTTGTTTCTATTTTGTGTTTTATAGTAAAGGGGAAATGATGAGGATTTAATTTTACCAAATTAAAAATACTGTGAAAGTTATTTCTCAGAAATTTTAGAGAATTATGAACAATTGGAAAAGGGTTGTTATGACAAGTTCCTGTAACTGATAAAATGTATAATAGTCTGTGCAATTTCTGAACAAGTAATGAAATGAAACTGAGCTTTTGGTAAAAGTGATTTAATTCAACTGTTGTACCTTTTGCCCAAAGGTAATTCCATGTTATAGTTGGTTGGCTAATTTTCCTGTTCCTAATTTTCTCTTTCTTTAAATTTTATTTTTCCTGTTCCTAATTTTCTCTTTCTTTAAATTTTATTTTTCAATTACAGTTGACACACAATATTATATTAGCTTGGTGCAAAACTAATTGCGGTTTCTGCAATTATTTTTAACCTTATAAACCGCAATTACTTTTGCACCAACCTAATATTAGTTTCAGGTATACAGCATAGTGATTAGATGTTTATATACCTTATGAAGTGATAATCCCATAAGTCTAGTACCTACCTGATACCATACAGTTATGATATTGACTATATTCCTCATAGTCAATAATATACTTTCCATTCCCCTGACTATTTTTAGGACTGGCAACTTGTACTTCTTAATCCCTTTAAGTCCCTGGATAGTCACCATCTGTGGCCCTATGGGGTCTGAGATAATTCTTGGTTCCATTTTATCCCTCTCCTTTTTTCCTGGCCTTTTTCCTTCTCCCATTCAACAAGATGTTCCAGCTCTTTCTATAGGCCAAGCATCATCTTAGACATTATAGATTCAGAGATGAATGGACCCGAGGCTCCACCTTCATGAAATTCACAGTGTAGTGGGGAACAGCTATGCGTCTTTATCCAACATGGTGCATACTTGTTGTTCTTGATTGTCTTAGGCTGTGTATTGGAAAAACCCAGAGGGTGGGGGTCATGTGGTTATAGTCCTTATGACTAAGTCATTACCTTAACTATCTATGGGACTGAACTCCCGAATCATATTAGTTAGAATATATTATCCAATATAATATCAAATACTATCCTCATCTGGTATAATATTAAACATAGAAACTGACCCACTAATGCTCATCCAGGAGAAGTACAAATTAGCTATAATTGAGGATGCTGAAAAGTTTCACTGGCCCCCAGAATGTCTCTCCATACAGCCTTATAATTCCATATGGAAACAAAATACATGTTAAGAGGAAGTGCGTTACTAGACTAGGCTGTCCTTTCTCCACATGTCAGATTCTGGCTGGATTGACATTTTTAAGAACCTACTATGTATTAAGTATGTGCTTGCTATGCTTTGAGGATATAAAGAGGCACCAGAGACATGGTCCCTCCCTGCCTCCAAACTCTGCTTAGTGGGGACAGGGACCATATTTGTCATTCCTCCTTACACCCTCAAAGCATAGCACAGTATGTGGCACATAGTAAGAGTTTTCTACTTATTGGTGGAGGAGATTGACACCTAAACAGATACTTTCAATATTAAACAGCACATTAGGAAGCAGTGGAAGTCTGTAGGAGCGGCCTCTAACCCAACCTCTTTGCATCATAAAGGATCACTACCTGTTAACTGGGTCAAGAAAACTGGAGAGGGCTTCTGGGCAGAGCAAGTGGCATGAGCAAGTCATGGAAATATAAAATGACATGGTGTTTGGAAAAACTATAAGCTATGTGGTGTTAATAAAGCTGAGAATTCAAAGGGATCCCTGAGAGAGAAAACTTGAGCAGTAGATGCAGACCAAACATGTATGTGCCCCGTGGGCCACACTGAGGACCTTGGGTTTTATTCTGCAGGCAACAAGAAGTCATTTGAAGGGTTTTAAGCACAAATCACTATTATGTACGATATTATCTTACCCTCTTGTAATAATAATAATAGCTAATATGTGTTGAATGCTTTCTATTTGTTAGATGTATGTCTAAGTGCTTTACATGATTTTCCTCACTTTACAGAAGAGAGAACCTCAACAAGAAAGATTAATTCGCCCAAGGTCACTTGTTAAGTGTGGCGCTTGGACTTAGTCACTGCAGCTAGACGCAGGGAGAGCCTGCAGGATTTCACAGAGAATCGTTACAACACCATAGTTTATTACTTTTCTTTTTTCCTTCAAACTAACACTAGATTTTCAAAATCATGATTCTCTAGAATTACTTTTTTTCCTTTTTACTTCTTTGTCACATTTCAACCTTTCTTGAAGATATAGGGAGACCATGAATTGTGAATTCCTTTTCTTTTGAGATCTCTGTAAGAGTTATATACAGGTATTAATTAATTACCTAATATACTGAATTTGCTCTTTTAATAAATCATTTTTAAATGGAAATACCACTTTTTCCTCTCTTAGCTCCCTCCAGCCCACAGCTGTAGTTACTTTACCAGAGACTCTAGAGCAGCACTGTCTTATAGAACTTTCTGTGATGGTGGAAATATTCTGTATCTGTGCTACCTACATATATACTGACCACTTGAAATAGGGAACTGATTTGAGGAACTGAAATTTTAATTTTATTTAATTTTAATTATTTCAAATTTTATTTAAATTCAAATTTTACTTAATTTTATTTTAAATTAAATATACCCCTGTGGCCAGTGTTTTGGACAATGCATATATAAAACACTGTCATCATCAGAAAGTTGTATTGGGTAATGTTGCATCATTTTACTTTTCCTAACCAACAACTGGCACCTTCAATCCTATTATGCAAAATGAGAGACTCTTCCATAATGATCTATTAACTTTTATCTTAGAGTTTCCAGACGGTTTTCAGATTTTATTCATATTTTAATTAGATTTCACATCTCATCTTATGGACTACTAACGTAATAAATTATTTTCTGAAAGTAAATCTCATGAGATCAATGATTCTTCCACAAAATCAAGAAGGTTTAAAGTTTTAGTCCTGAAGACAAACAAACAAAAAGTCTGTTAAGACTAATGAGTGTGTTCAGCAAGGTTGCAAGATACAAGAGCAATACACCAAAGTCAGCTGTGTATCTATATGCTTCCTATGAACAAAAATTCCAAAAATGCAACTAAGAAAACAACTCAATTCTCAATAGTGTTTAAAAGAATAAAATACTTAGTAATAAATTTAACAGAAGTGCAAAACTTATACTCTGAAAACTACAAAACATTTCTGAAAGAACTTAAAGAAGACTTAAATAATGGAATAATATCCCATGTCGATATATTAGATGGCTTAATGCTAAGCTGACAACACTCCTCAAACTGATCTACAGATTCAATACAATCTCTATCAGATTACCAGCTGAATTCTTTGTAAAAATTGACAAGCTGATTCTAAAATTCATATGAAATTTCAAGAGACCTAGAATAGTCAAAACAATCTGAAAAAGAACAAAGTAGAAGACTCATACTTCCTGATTTCAAATCTTACTACAAAGCAATAGTAATAAAGACAGTACAGTTCTGGCACAAGGATAGACATATAGATCAATGGAATATAATTTAGAGTCCAGAAATAATCTATAAATCTATGGTCAAGTAATTTTAAACAAGGGTGCCAAGACCATTCAATGGGGGAAACAACCTTTTCGACAAATGGTGCTGGAACAATTGGATAGTCACATGCAAAAGAATGAAGTTGGATATTTATCTCACACCATATACAAAAATTAACTCAAACTGATCCAAGACCTAAATGTAAAAGAGAAACTATTAAACTCTTAGAAGGAATCTTTATGACCTTGGATTTGGCAAAGGATTCTTAGATGTATACCAAAAGCATGAACAGCATGAACTACAACGAATAATAGATAAGTTGGACTTTATCAACATTAAAAACTTCTGTGCTTCAAAGGACACCATAAAGAAAATGAAAAGACAACTCACAGAATGGAGGAAAATATATGAAAATTATATGTCTGATTTATATGACTTAGAATATATAAATAACGCTATCAACTCAGTAATAAAAAGAAAATCACAATTTAAAAATAGGCAAAGCATCTGAATAGACATTTATCCAAGGAAGATATACAAATGACCAATAAGCACATAAAAAGATATTCACCATCATTAGTCACCAGGGAAATGCGAATTTTAAACACCAATACCACTTCATACCCACTAAGATGCTAGAATCAAAAAGTCAGACGACAACAAGTGTTGTAAAGAATAAGGAAAAATCAGTACCCTCACACATTGCTAGTGGGAATGTAAAATAGTTCAGCTGTTTTGGAAAACAGTCTGGCACTTCCCTAAGGGATTAAACACAGAGTTATTAAGATGGGTCAACTTGATTTGGAAGGTGACTTGGATTTAAATCCTAGCTTTACAAGCTTTGTTACATTGGACAAGATATTTAACCTCTGTCTAAGCATCCTTTTCCTCACCTGTCACATGGGAACCATAACAGCAGGTATCTACTTCGTAGGGTTGTGGTGAGAACTGAACAAGAGAACAACTGCATAACAGTTAGCACAGTGCCTCTCCTCCAGTAGGTGTTCAGTGCACATTGGTCATTATTATTATTATTATTAACTGATGTTGATAACAATTATGGTGGCAAATAAAATAAATAACTCAGTCAAATAGTCTGCAGATTCCAAAAAAGTTCAATAAAAAAAATCAAACTATAATTTTTATTTGATTTTATCGTGGAGACAGAAAGCAATGGTTCCTCACATCCATTATGATGGATAATATAAGACAAACAAACAAGAACCCCAGAAAGTAACAGGTGATGGTGAGGATGTGGAGAAATTGGAACTCTTGGAGAAACTGGTGTTCTGTTGGTGGGAATGTCAAATGCTGCAGCTGCCGTGGAAAACACTACGGCAATTTCTCAGAAAATTAAAATAGGATTACTATATGATTCAGTGGTTTCACTTCTGAGTATATACCCCAAAGAATTGAAAGCAGGGACAGATATTTGTACACCCATGTTCATAGCAGTATTAGTCACAATAGGTGGAAGCAATCCAAGTGCCCACTGACAGATGAATGAATAAACAAAATATTATATATACACACAATGGGATATTATTCAGCCATAAAAATGAAGGAAATTCTGACACATGCTACAACATGGATGAACTTTGGGGACATTATGCTAAGTAAAATAAGCCAGTCATAAAAAGACACAAACTGTATAAGTCCATTTATATGAGGGACCAAGAATAGTAAAATTCATAGAGACAGAAGTAGAATGGTGGTTACCAAGGCTTGAGCGCGAGGGTAATGGGGAGTTGTTTCAGGGGTACAGAGTTTTAGTTTTGCAAGATGAAAACAATTCTGAAGATTGCTGTACCACAATGTGAATGTATCAACACCATTGAATTGCACTTAAAAGTAGTTAAGATGGGAAATTTTATCTTATATCTATTTTACCAGAATTAAAAAAAAAAAAGAAAAAAAAAAGCAATGGTTTCATGCATTACTGTCTTGATGTCTGAGAGGTGATGCAAGGTCATGATGAAGGGCAGGTTTTGGACGCTGCAGACCTGGGTCTGGATCCTAGCTCCACTGCATGTTAACTGGGTGACCCTCGGCGGCTTCTTCCATACCCCATTTCTCTAGGGTGGAAATTCTATAAAGTTAGGAGAAACGTCTTTATCCAACTGTGAAATACTGCCTAGAGAAGACTGTGTCTGTGCTACATGTTTGTTATTTTTCTTATATTAATGCTGTTTCAAAATATACATATGAGGCATATACCAGCACGATGAATATACAGTTAGGATTGCCCGACAAAATACAATATACATAGTTAAATTTGAATGTAATATAAAAAGTATAATCTTTTTTTAAATAATAATTTTTAGTATAAGTATGTCCTAAATATTGCATTATGTCCCATGTAGTACTTGGGATATACTTACATTAAAACATTATTTCTTTTTTATCTCAAAGTCAAATTTAGCTGAGTGTCCTATATTTTATTTGCTAAAATTTGCTAAATCCAACAACCCTACATATAACATTATTGTGTTTATCACTCAGAAAAGTGACAAAGTTAGCTCTATGGGGGAGGAAAACCGTTTTCCCGAGACCACAATTCTTTATTCTTGTCCCAATTCTTGTGTTCAGCTATTATCAAAGAAGCACGGTGGACATATGGCTTGATGACTAAAATGACAAGTGATAATGGGTCTGATTTATTAATCTTCTGTTTTGTCTCCTAATTACAATTGGTTTGAAACAAACATAAATAGGAATGGGTTAACTGCTTTACTGATTTATTTTCTTTCTGCTTCTTATTTCATTAAGCATCTGTGAAATACGCTTGACTGTTTTGTGCCCCACCCACTTTCCTGAAAAGCAGTTTTATCTGTGAAGGTGGCCCTGAATCACTCTGAAGCAGCCCTGCTTCGATAACAATTAGCAATGGTTAAGACAATCATCTAACACAACTTCAATTAGTGCATTCTCCCACCTTGGAGCGTCTGTGACGTCTACTGCAGTTTCAATCCTGTTGACCCTACCTGCCCTCACCAGACAGTGTCCTCCTGGAGACAGTGCTGTGTCATTAAAATGGAAGCCACTGAGAGAGACAATAGTCACATTCACTGAATAGAAACACTGAAGCCATGACAAGTATTTTTTTAGGCTTTATACCAAGATATTTGCATAATGTATGCTTATGGACTTGTGCAATTTTCTAGATAGGACCCCTCTGCTTCTCCATTAAAGTTTGTGTTTGACTCTACAGACAGTGAAATGTGCTAGTGACATTAGAACCAGGAGCCAGAAGGCACAGATCTCAGCTCAGGTTCTGCTACCTGTGGTCCTGGGACTCAAATGTGTATAATAGACTGAATGTTTGTGTCCCCCAAAGTCACATGCTGAAACCTAACCCCCGATGTGATGCTATTTGGAGATGAGGTCTTGGGGAAGGGATTGTATCATGAGGGTGGAGTCCTCTTGAATGGGATTGGTGCCCTTATAAATGAGACCCCAGAAAGCCCCTTCATCCCTTCTACCTCGTGAGGACACAGCAAGTAGATGGCCAGTGAGCTCTTACTGGACACCGAATCTGCTGGTGCCATGATCTTGGACTTCCCAGTCTCCAGAAATGTGAGAAATTAATGTTTGTTGTTTAAGCCACGTGGGCTATGGTATTTTTGTTACAGCAGCCCGAACGGACTAAAACAGCATGCCACTAAACCTCATGGAGCTTCCCTTGCCACAGCTGTATATTGACTTCTACAGGATGTGGATTTAGGGCCCAAGTCTTAATCGTCTTGGTTTCAAGAGGTAAGAGTGACCAGGGGTCGTCTGGGTTACATAGTTTTGTAGGGGTTGCTGAGTATATAGGTGAGAAGCTTAGAGGCCACCTGGTCCCACCCCTCAAAATGGTCAGCCATGACAGGATGCAAATCCCCATGAATAGCTGGGGAATTGACTTCCCATCACTTTAACTACTTGGTTGCCTTCTGGGATGTTCCAAGTAAGCAAGGTGGGTGAGACTGGAGAAGAACTTCAAGATCAGGCTCAAACACAAACACGGTTTGGGTGGCAGCATAGCCTTTCTGTTAGATCCCTGTATGGTTGTGTCTTGTCCGCAGCTTACTGGGGAGGGAATGTAGCCACTGCTGAGCCTCTAGGGTTTGGTCATCCATGTCTTCTGTGTCCTGGTCCCCATCCAGCCACCCCTTGCAAATCTTTACAGCAGACCTCCCAGCAGCAGTTCCCATGGAGAAAAGACTTCACAGAGCAAACAATTCTAATATTTTGTCAAAGTTTCTCTCTCTTTCTCTCTCTGTCTCTCTCTCTGTCTCTTTCTGTCTGTCTCTCTGTCTCTCCTCATTGGAGGCTCCATTCTTTCTCCTTGTGGCCTTGAGGAGGTGAGAGAAAAGATTCCATGGAGCTCACATCTCAGAACTGAGCACAACGTAGCTTTGTCAGTGGCTCCCCATTTCCAACAGAAAGCATCACATGGAAGAAGATTTGGGTCTATAATCCTGTACCTGAAACTTGGGGGGCTGGATGGGATTTAGAATTCAGGGTTTTTCAGATTTTAGAAAGGTAACATGGTGCATAAATCACATAACATCCCAGCGAGATCTGGGGAGCACCCCAAAACAAATGCATTATTGTTTCTGTAGTGACACATATGAAGATTCACTGAGAGGGAGAAATAAAGACTACAAATGCCTCATCTCCATTCCAGACAAGTTTTGATGCCACATGAGTTTGCTCTTCACTTACTAAATACAAACAAACAAATAAACAAATGATTTTTGGTTGTCAGAACTTTCTGGATTCTGTAGCAGCAGATGTGTGAGTTTGGACCTGCACTCAATGCCAGGTCTCAGTGGGCACCTGTACTGGGCTTCACTCCCACCAGCTGTGCTCCTGTGCACCTCCAGTAGCCCTAGGAAATCTTTAGTCCAACTTTGGCATATTCCAGGGACTAACTCACTATTATGTAATTATCCACAGTCTGAGTCCTCTGACTTTGAGTTCCCCAAACAACCAGTTCCTATACCCATTGTTTTCTTTTGCTTTTTGTGGCTAGATGGGGATTAGCATCAGGAACTTTTGTGTTCTGCATTCAACTTTGGATGTGATGGAGAATCAAGGATTGGTGTTTTTCACCATTTTTCTATTTCACAGCTAGTTTTTATGAATTCATTTTTATTCAACAAGTACTTGAATTGCATGCACTTGCAATTCAATAGTACCCAGCTTACTATATTTTGGGTACTGCTTTAAGGTAGGGACCATTAAGCTTTTCATTTTACAGTTAAGATGAGGTCCAGGAGGGTTAAAAAAGTTGGTCAACGTCACACAGCTAGATAAGTGGCAGAGGAGGAATTAAAACCCATGAGCCTAACTTCAGAGTCCATGCTCTTAACCATATACCAAACATTGGGTTTATAGTAAATTAAAACATAGCACACACTAGAAATATATGATTTACTTCTTCTAGGGAGTTAGTTAAACCATGCCCTAAAAGCATTAACTTGCCATCTATGGTCACTTTTCTCTCACTCAAAGACTCAATATAGTTTTACTTTGAAAGAATTGGCAATTAAATATGGAGTTTGCTGCCCCAACAATGATATATTTTAAAAGAAGAATTTGAAATTAAGTAATGCTTATAAGGGTAAACTGAATTTTCTAGAGCTTAGGAATAATTTACATTATAAAGAACTTCCTTATTCCCTTCTGTGTGTGAAGAGGCTTAAGATGTGGTGATGACTATTATTGTTCACAATATTATAGATATTACTTTGAATATACAAAGGGCTCTAAAATCACAAATTAATTATTAATGGGATTATTGCTCTGGAAGAGTTATATTGTTCATAAAGAATATGATTGTTTTGTAGAAAGGAGTGTGTTTTATACGTTGTCATACTTTTGGGGCAATGAACAAAGCTAGCATCTCACCAAGTTGTAAGATGGTCGGGATCTCCCCTTCCTGTTTCAGGTATAGCCTTCACTAATTGGGTGAAAGACACAAGGATCACAAAATATCCAGCCAACACTTTGGTAGAGGAGGATCAAATATACTTTGATTAGAAATCTATACTCAGCAAACCCATCTGTTTCTATATATTTGTATTTGATTTTATCTTCATTTCTTAATAATAAGGTTCCACTTGGCAAATCCCAATATTGCCTCCACTAAACTGAGAAGAAAAGAGATATGGACACACTGAGGCCAGAATTCCTGGAGGTATTCTGGGTGCCACAAGAAGCCAGACCTGGGGGAGACAGCAGCTATCACAGCCAAGTATCCTGGGAAGAGTCGGTGTGGTGGGGTTGCTTGGGAATAAATGACACAGGGAGAGAAGTTTATTTTTCCATTGAGAGATAAGTCTGCACTGGGTGAGTCTAATATTAATCTGTAAAGTTCCTTCCATTTCTACAGAGTTGGTGATTTCTTGTCTCCTCTAAAAGTCCTAAGCAAAACAAAAACTTATTAATGATATTAGGCTGGATAAGTTATGTTACTCTGCAGTAAAGAACAGCCCCCAGTGTCAATGACTTAACACCAGAAGGGTCTGTGTCTCACTTAGGAAGTCCACTAGGGGTGGGTGACCCTCCCAGGTGTCTGTCCACCATGATGTAATTCGACAACCAAGGCTGATCTTGCAACTCTGCCATCTCATCATGAGGCCTCCTCGACTGTCCTCGCAGGAGGAGAGACAACTGGAGGGGTGAGCATTACCTCTTGTGAGCTTCAACCTGTAAGAGTCACAGCTTCTCAGCCCTTGGGACAGAATGAGTCCCCTGGCTCCACCTAGGGAAAGTGTGGCCAGAAATCCTGTTTCTGCTGTAGTCATCAAAATGAGAACCATTACCCAAAAATGAATAGTGATGACAAGTATAGGTAGATGTTTCAGCCCTTCCTCTTAGGGGAAACTCAAGGAACTGTGTAGAGTATTTGTTTACAAGGAGAAGAAGGAGGAGGAGGAGGAGGAGGAGGAGGAGGAGGAGGAGGAGGAGGGGAAGAAGGTGGAGAGGAAGAAATGACAGTATGAGTCCCTCAGGCACCCTCCCCACCCCACCCACCCCGAGACCCAGGCGAGGAGCTATGGGAGGGATTCTACCCATTTGCTCTGTGCAGTGCGGTATCAATACTATTTTTGCTTTCCTAGATCTTCCCGCCCACACTGCCATGGCCTCCTCTCCAGTCTAATTTGCAGGTGGAGCAGTCCTGGCCAGCTTTACAGGTTCTCATCATTTTATGCACATTGCTATGACTGTGTCTGTCTTGGACTCTGATTGGCCCAGTGTGTATGGAATATCCTTCTGAGACCCAGTCAACTGTGGCTGGAAATTGGGACATGCTATCCAAAGAAGCTGCCAGGAGGTACAGTTGTGAGGTCTGGTCTAGTGACAGAAGAGTGTGATGAGTAATTAGGCCACATGCATGCTTTCCTGTAATAAGGCACCTCTCTGCCAGAGCTTTGGCAGGCACGAAGGAGGAGCGATGAAATACTTTTGAGGCACCTATCTTCCTTCCTGGCAGGGTCTGTCACAATGACCTCATTTTGATCACCTGGGGCTGCAGGAAGAAACTCAATCGTCCATCATGTTCCTCCAGCACAATGCCTTGGTTACACAACTATGACCCAGTTTCTCCTAGGCCACTCAGTTCTTGAGGACCATCAGACTTCACAGAGTTAGACAATATTTTCTAGCCTCGCCTTCTATTAAGTGTGGTCATGCAACTAAGTTCTGGCCCATGGACTGTGAATAAAAATGAGGTACACACTTCCATGCCTAGGACATAAAAGCTTCCTGATTGATTATCTATGTTCTTCAACCATGGCTGAAAAGAGTGGAGTTCAAGACACAAGAAGCCTGGATCCTTGAATGACTTCATGAAGCTGAAATGCCCTGATCATCGGCATTAGATACTGATAAGAGAGAAAATTTTTTATTCTATTAAGCCAACTGAAAATTTGGGATTGTTTGTAATAGCAGTCAATCTATCGTGACTAATACAGAAAATGAAACCTTGAAGTTGAATGCTGTTGTAAGGAAAAAAGAACCAAAACATGCGACCTTGAATTCATCAAGGGTTGAGAATGGTGTGGAAACAGATTTTACAGTTTGGATTAGTTCAGAGCCCTGGTATGTCATGGCAAAAGATTTGCTATAACTGTTGCTTGTGACAGCTTAGAAGGTGGCACACTACTTGTCCAGTAAGCCCTAGAGGAAGTTTTGGGAAAGAGTTAGAGTAATAGCATATGTTGGCTACTATTTGCTAAATTTAGTAAAGCATTACAAGAAAGAGAAAAGCTCAAGCAAGAATTGATTGTTTTCCAAGCATAAATAAAAGAGAATGTAGCTAGAAGTTTGGTGGCTAAAATATTAGAAAACTGACTACTTCTAGACACCCAGATAGAAAACACAATATTAAAAAACTGAATAACAAAGGTCTATTTAAACATGCTCACATCAAAGGTCTGATTAAGAGTGTGGTCTTCTCATCCAAGTCTGTTGACCTGAAGATAACCCCTATTAAATTGGGGTTGGGGGGAGAGAGAGAGAGAAACTGGAGAAGAAAAGCAGAAATGGAAATCAGGCTTGAGAATTACATGTAGGAAAGAACTTTGGGTGTGGTTATTGGCACATGTTGCTGACAGAGGCCTACCAAGTTTTTGGGGGAATCTTGTTTTCAAAGAAATCCTTTGATTACTTGAGTTGGAAAGTAACCTTTGCATCTCATATTTGCAGCAGTAGAAAGTGAGCAGCCTATAAGGAAGGTATATTTCCCAACACCCTTTTGTAGAATAGTGAAGCCAGAGGCCACGGAGTACAATGGACAAGGGATACTGGGAAAGAAGAGCAAGATTTAAGCGAAGAACCTTCCTTACCTTTCATAATACCTATCCCAGCAGAGTTCTGGAATTACTATGGACAAGTGATTGTTGTGCTTCTCCTCTGATTTGTTCTTTTTCTGATCAAGCATTTATTTTATTTGTCCTGTCCTTGATTTTTTTTTTTTTTTTTTAACTTCTGATTGGCTTCACCAGTTGGGATGAACACAGATTACTTTTGTAAAAATTAAAAGTAACTACAACAGGCAGATTTATCACGAAGTTAATGAGAAAAGCTCCAGGGGTCTCTTCCCAGGCTCTAGGAGAGTGTGTCTTTCCATTGCAATCTCACTTACACTGAATTAAGTTATTGCTGGCTGTCTTTGTTTGGCAATAGATTCTAGGAGTACTCCTGTGAACCCCAACATTCTGTCATGGAGGTGCGGGGCTAGAGGTCATGATGTGATATGAACACATGGCTGGCACTGGAAGTATGGGGTAGTTGGGAGAAAGAAGGTTTGAAATATGAAGAGCCAGAACATAGTCGGTGGAAAATTCTTCATCATATATACCAGGGGTGCCAAAAAAATGTATACACATGACTTGTATTCATCTTTTGTTATTGGTATATATTGAGTACTACAATTTAAAAACAGATTTTTTTCCTTTCTTAAAATGTGTATACATTTCTTTGGCACCGTGTGTGTGTGTGTGTGTGTGTGTGTGTGTGTGTATGTGTGTGTGTAATTATAAGTGGAAAATTTGGTTCTCATTGATGTCAAACCACATTGGGAGTTCTCTCCTGTCAGGAATATACTTAATAATGCAGTGTGTATAATTTAAAATTCACCATACATTTTCTTTCTTTTCTTTTTTAAAACAGGAATCGCATGAAATAGAATTAATCAGAATTTCTGCAGCAATACCTATATTATATGTGTGAAGTGATTTTTTTATGCATCCCAATTATCAATAATAAAGACAAATTGATCAACCACGCTAGAAGCTAAAAAACTAAATTAACTTTTTATCCTCTCTATTAAAAAGCTATTTTAAAAAATCACTGTCATATTCATAACACTAATCTCATGTCTTGCTGTGACAGGAAATGAGGTTAGGTGTATAAAGCACCTGGGTACGAAACCTGTCATATACCAGGATCCCCGCAAAGGGAATCTAGTAAGGAAAAAACAAACCGAAATATTGTCATATGCAGAGATAATCAAGGAGTATATAGCCAAGAAATTTTGGAAAAAACGATCGGTGGTATGTTGGGTAGTTAATTAAATGTTATATTTCTTGATTTTGTAATGGTAGTACTATTTGCAGCCTTCTTAAAATGTGTAATCTGTTGTGATTTCTTTTCTTGGTCTAAATAAATACTCCACATACCATTAAAAATAAAAATAATAAATAAAATAACAGTATGATGAAGGGGTTTAGAAGATAAAGACAGTGTTGTGTGTATTGGTATCTCTCACACCTTGTGGAGAGAGTTCCACAAAGCCTGCTTGAACAAACACATGAATGAATGAGGCATTGTGAATCCTTAACTTTGGGAGTCATTTCTTATCGCTGTTCTTTCCCAGCATACCCGAGTTATATCACATCAAAAAGTCATTCTCTAAGCCTGAAACCGTGTCTGACTTGCCATAATTTGTCTTGATGAGAACTGGAAGCTATGGTCTTGCCGCTCTGGTAACAGTTAGAAAACAATAGGAACCAAGTAAATTGCCTTTCAGTTTCACTGTAATTGCTGCTATTGTTTCCCCCTTACCTAAATCTCTTTCCTGAGAAGCAAATTAGTCTTTAGATAAATTTTGCACGTTAGGCCCTTTGGTCAAGACTTTTAGCCAAACCAATCCATAAGCCACTCTTTGAATATAAAATGCTCTGACCACCGTCAGCATTGATACTTGTGGTTGTTTTCCTCATAATAGTAATGGGCTTGTATTAACCACATGTTGGCTCTCATCTAGTTTCCAGTGCAGTCAATGGCACTCCTTTGTGGGGGCGGCTTGGCCCTGTAGCCACTGCCCAGATAATGGCCCCTCTTGATATTTTGGCTTTGGCCTTTTTAGGACCCACTCATGAAGGAGCAAATGGTCTTTGGCTAGACTCCTAAACATAACTTCTTGCCTGCTGCCGCAACGTCTGACTGCAAAATTGGTGAAATGTTCTCCTAAATAAATGTGAATTTAACAAAAATGTGCTGTGGTTTATGCACGGTTAATCTCATGCCGTGGTTTGAAACAAAGTCAGGATTTTGAGTTTTTTGAGTTTACATGAGTTTGAATACACCCGAGTACTGGGTTCTTTCACTTCTCTGAGTGCAGTCTCTGTTGCAGGCTTTGGTTTTCTCCTCTAGGCCTGGTATCAGGCAACAAAATCTGTGTACGTGCATGGTCATAGTTTCATCTGTGTACAGGCTGCCCCCTTGGGGTTCAAACATTAGTATTTGCTGATTTTTCCTGCCATGTACATTTAAGTGCAAAGGGTTTCATTTAGATATAGAAAGGCCCAGATGTATGAGGGGATGTAATTTTTCAATAACGAGCTTAGTAAGTATGAAAAGGTACTTTCATTTGAACTATTTATAAACTATCGAAGGGGGAAAAAAGTACACTCCATTCTTGTTATTCGGATAAGGCAAACTAAATGAGAAGATTCTGTTCATTCAGGTTTAACTGATCTATATCAAAAGACTTGGAATAGATAGAAACCGGTATTTCAAAAAGACAGCAGGCTAAATAAAAAAACACCACACAACACTAATCCCAACAGTCCTTTCTTCCTGTCTGTCTGCAATTTATTAAAGCGATGGCGATAATAAAAAGAACCTGAAAAATGACAATGGAAATTATTCCATTTTTTAGTTATTTGATAGTCTCATAACTGCAATCTACTTTTTTGACTTTGGCCTCTTATTTGAACATGTCTTTGGTTATAGACCAGGTTGCTGTTAACTGGATATAATCTACTTTCTGGATTTTCTGAACAAAAAATGATTAATTGTATTTCATCATGCTCTAGCCTCTTATTTACTAAGAAATGTACTAATTTCTTTAACGACATTAAATGAGTATGCCGACTGTTAGTTATGGTTTTCTGACTATTAATAGTCCACCTGCACTTACTCAGTCTTTCTTTTTTTCTAGTGCTCATATATTCACAAGAACTCAGTCTAAATGGCTAGGCATTAGATAGCTAAGTTCTAAGTGTTTAATACAATGGCACATTATAAAAATGCCTAGCCTATACCCTGCGTCTTATAGGTGGGGACAGAGACTGCAGTGAGGTTAACATTTTATCCATGATCACTCTATTAACAATGAGTGACCAAGAGCTGTGACAACTGCATTCAAAGCCCCAATTAATGCTGAGTTTTCATTCAACTGCAGAGGTGACACGGGCCAGGGTTTCTCAATCTTTGACAAATAATGGATTCAATGCGCAGGCTTTTAAGACACACATACCAGAGCCCCTGCCCAGACTCTCCCCTCAGGGATTTGGATTCAGTAAGTCTGAGGTAGGACCCTGGCAATGGTATTTTGGGGAAAGCCCCAAGATGATTCTCATGAGCACTAAAGGCTGTGGCCAGACCTCCAATCCTGAATACCTAGCGAGAGATTAGCCCAGTTCTGGCTCCACACCAAAAAAGCACTGGAAGACTGAAGAATTCCTGATGGTTTTCCTAAACCTCAGAGCCATGGTCAGAAAAATCTCTTTCTGTAAGCCACAAAACACTGTCAGATGCTTGGTGATTTCCTCATGGCAGACAAGAGGGCAGTAACCATTCAGATTGGCAACCTTATCTGCTACATCGCTAGGAATGATGGAGTCCCATTTGTCCAGCTGTGCCTCCTGCTGGGATTGCAGGACCAGGCACCATTGAGAGTCCTCTCATTTCTCACCCTCTCTTCTTCCAGTCCTCTGGGCTCCTGGTCATTTACATACATTCATTCAGAAATATCTGAGAGCCTACTATGTGCCAGATTTATTGCATGTGTAACAAATAATCCTAACATGTGGCCCAAGTAATCCTAAATGCCCAAATCCCAAATTTGAGCTTCCTTGAAATATACAGAAGTCAGTTGAAAATCTCACTTTTATCTTCTTCCTGGTTTTGCAAAAGCATTTTTTGTATGCTTTCCTCTGTTATTCTATATGAACATCAATACTTCAGATTTCTTTTGTTGATAGAAAAATTTAAAATTCACTCCTATATTTCCAGTGAATGAATAATCCAAAACATTAAAACTTACTTTATATTTCACTTGGGAAACACACAAATACTCTAACATTTACCTTCTCCCCATCATAGTCCTCAAACCTCTGGAAGGGAGCTGGACTTCAAAATCAAACCATGAAAGGAAATAATAGTTAACAATAACATCTTCTGGATGGATCTGAAAATGGAAGCTACAAACTTTTTATTAAAATGAAAGATTCTCAATGTAAAATGTGATAAACAATAATTGGCCCTATGATGCAGGATACAAACTAGTAATTCAGTTGAAATGGAATATTAGACTTCATTCCTCTTGAATCTATTTTTCTTTATCCCATTCATGTTACCTCAAATGGATTGTCCTTAATAATTGTCCATAATTTGAAGGAAGCATTAAGTCAATAAAATCATTATGATTGATTTTTGGAGGGAAGATAGACTTTTATCTATCTATCTATCTGTCTATCTATTTATCTATCTATCTATCCATCCACCCACCCACCTGTTTATCTATATCTATGTCCTTCAATCTTGCTCTCTCTCAGGCTGATTTTGGAAGGTTTAACTCTATTTAAAATACCCTAAATGATCTTATTTTGCATGAGTATCAGGTAGCACATAATCACAAAGCCTATAAAATACACAACAGTAGTATAAGAAGAAATGGAAAAGCTCTATCTGCCGTAATGATCCATTGTAATCTCCAGCAATATATTCCCAGACCACCACTTAAGTGCATTTTTAACTGTTGTTTTTTGTTTTTTTTTGAGCAATATAAAACCTTATGGAAACGTCCTTAATGTCCTCCATAGAAGATGGAGAATTACCTCTCATCAAGGGAAAAGCACATAAACAAGGAGAAAGAACAATATAATAGTAGGAATCAAAAGAACAGCAGTTGGCCAAAGAATGAAATCTTGCCATTTGTGACAACATGTATGGACCTTGAAGACATAATGCTAAGTGAAATAAGGCAGAAAAAGATGAATATTATATGATCTCATTTATATGTGGGATCTAAAAGCAAGTAAACATGGAGGAGATCCAAGATGGCGGAGTAAATAAACACTGTACCTGCTTCCTTCTGTGAACACATTAAAATTACAAGTAAATTATAGAACAATCAACCTGGAGAATCATCTGAAGTCTAGCTGAAGAGAAGTTTTATAACTAAAGATATAAAAAAGAAGCCACGTCAAGACTGGTAGGAAGAGTGGAGATGTGAAATGGGCTGGTCCCAAACCTCTGTGTGGTGGATAAAAACCAGGAGGGATATCTCGGCCAACGAGGCGCCCCCCGTCCCCCCGGAGGAGCGAGGGACCTCAGTTGTAAACCAGTCTCCCCAGCCCAGAGTACCGGTACCAGGAAGAGGGGCCCCGACAACATCTGGATGTGAAAAACAGTGCGGTTTCCACCATCCAGGTGGAACAGAAGGCTGCAGGAAAACCCGGACATTCTCTTAAACTGCCCACGCACAGACTCTTTCACTCTCAAGCACTCACCTTGGGCTCCAGCGGAGGAACAGTAACTCAGGGGAACGTTGGAGGCACACAGGGAGCAGACAGAGGTGTGTGACTGCATAGCGAGGACTGGAGGACAGTTGGCATTTTCCCTGTGTGGGCCCTTTTCCCGTGCAGCAGGCACGCAGGTGCCATGTTTCCTGTGTTGAGCCCGCCCCCCCAGAGGCCAAATCTGAATCTGATTGGTCTGGTGAGCTCTACTCGCTCCATCCTGCTGACTCACTGGGAACCCACCCCACCCAACTCCCCTGTTAACACGATATGTTCTGTTGAACATGACTAAGGAGGAATTCTGACTTTCAAGGCATATTATTTAAGAAATACATTTCATAAGGCTATAGCTGCCATCAACTATATGTGATTCTCCTGCTAGATCTGGGCAAAGTAAATTGGAAACCTTCTGAAAAGGATTTACCATTCTATATGCCAATAAGAACATTTGAGATCCATAAGAAAAGGTCAAAATATCAACATTATTGATTCCAACCCTCATGGATGACATTGAGGGGTTCAAGACTTCAATGGAAGGAGTAACGGCAGATGTGGTGGAAATTATAGAGAACTAGAGTCAGAAGCGGAGCATAAAGCTGTGATTAAATTGCTGCAATCTCATGACAAAGCTTTAACAAATGAGGAGTTGCCACTTATGGATGAGCAAAGAAAGTGATTTCTTGAGATAGAACCTACTCCTTGTGAACATGCTATGAAGATTGTTGAAATGACAGCAAAGGATTTGGAATATTACATAAACTTAGCTGAAAAAGCAGTGGCAGAATTTGAGAGGACTGATTCCAATTTTGAAAGAAGTTCTACTGTGGATAAAATGCTATCAAACAGCATTGCATCCTACGAATAGTTCATGAATGGAAGAGTCAATCGATGCAGCAAACTTCATTGTTGTCTTAATTTAATAAATTGCCACAGCCACCCCAATCTTTAGCAACCACCACTCTGATCGGTCAGCAGCCATCAACATCTAGGCAAGACCCTCCACCAGCAAAGATTACAGCTCTGTGAAGGCTCAGATGATGGTTAGCATTATTTTTTTAGCAATAGTATATTTTAATGAAGGTATGTATATTGTGTTTTTAGACATAATGCTATTTCACTTAATAAGACTATAGTATAGTATAAACACGCACTGGGAAACCAAAAAATGTATGTGACTCACTTTATTTTGATACTCGCTTCAGTATGGTGGTCTGGAACTGAGATCGCAGTATCTCTGAGGTGAGCCTGTATCCCTACTTTCCCCTGTACTTTAGGGAAAAGGCATATATAAATCATCAGTTAGAATTTGGTTCAGCTGTTTGTGAAGAAATTCTAAATAACCAGACCTTAAATAAGATAGATATAAATTCTCTCTTACAGAAACAAAGTCGAGAAATAGGAAGTCCTGGGCTGGTGTGGTTACTTTAGGAGGTCACTAAATTTAGAAGCTTCATCTAGCTCACGGCTCCAGCCTCCCTATAGTGTAGCTCTCATTCTTCTGGTCCGCTGTGTCAGTCCAAGCTCCAGCCATCACATCCGTATTCCAGATATTAGAAAGGGACCAAGAAGAAAGGGGTCAAAAGTCATATTAACATTTTAAGAGGACTTTCTGTAAACTGTGACAAAACACTTTACTTATATTTCATTGTCCAAAACTTATTATATGGATATACCTAGCTGCAAAGAAAGCTAGGTATTTTGGGTAGCCATGTACTTAGTAAAAATGGATAGTTTTATTACTAAAGAAAGGTAGCACAACTATAGGGGTAGAGTTCCAGAAGCCTTTACTGCATTTGATAAGTACAAACTTCTTACTGTGAAGGAAAAATTGATTTATACAAAATGCAATTTTAGATATACATCTGTGTATATATACACAAATTTTTATTTATATTCAAAAATATGTAATGCGTACAGCTTACCATTTCCAGCACAGTCTCATCCCATCAGAATTCCTCTGGAGTCAGTGAGTTAACTATTCTCCAGTGTTTTGGGCATAAACATAATTGCATCAGAAAACAAAGGAAGAATAGGGAGACTTTACATTTTGTATATTAGGATGCATAGAAATAAGTAATTACATGCACATATGAGTATAAATAAAAGACTGCAATTGTTTCCATTTAAGCAGGGCTAGTATTGTGGTTGTGGTATTGATTTATGGAGAGTCTGTTTATTTATTCTGAGTCTGTTTATGTCTGTGCATGTGTTTGAGTGAATGGCAAGAACTTAACTGTACTACTTTTCCATGCCTGCTACTTGTATTGAACCATGGAGAAATTCTGGTAGAACAAATAAACATAAAATAGATAATTCTTTAAATTAGATAATGTGGTAGACACCTTTCTTTACTATGTTTCCTTTCTGTGTACTCTATTTGACAGGCATATAATTCCTACACCAGATTTCAACTGTGGGGGTTCAGAATGAGCCCCCCCAAGATGTGCTCAGTTGTAGACAGATTACTTTGAACTAAAGGCAATTTTACCTTCAGGCCCAAGAGAAACTTCTGCCCCTCCTTTAACTACCTGGAAGAATTTGAATTAGGGGCCTTGCCCATAATAAGAGATTATCAAAGATAACCACTTTTGATCTACTTATAAGGGTAAACTACTATTTATTAAAGATCTGTTTTTCTTATCATCCTGCAATGACCCTTTGAGGCCCCCAAGATGTACTACCTCATCCCTCTCTCAGGAGGTCTTATATACCACAATCCCCCTTTCTCTCTCTGAACCTCTTGTGCATGTGGGGTCTCTGACTCTCTAAGGTATATGGGGTTCGCATACATAGGTATGTATTATATTTGGTTATTATCTCTTGCTAATCAGTCTCATGTCTATTTGATTATTAGAACAAACAGAAGAACCTTGAGGATAGAAGAAAGTTTGTTCCTCCCCAACATACCCTACTTCTTATGACATCAGTAACACACTCCCTCCATGCAATACTGAGTATTTGGTATTAAAAATGTACCTATCTTTCTCCCTCATTCTCCACCCACATCCGTCCCAGAACTATATTTGCCCACACTACCCCTAAGGAAACAGAAGATAAAGTGTTTCATCTCAAAGATTTGGGCCTTTGAGTGCCTTTGGGCATCAGGAATTGGGAGTGTCCAGAAAGTGACTCCTGGGAAAGGAGGGCTAATTCACTACCTGCCAGGTACTGTCTAAATGCTTTACAAAGGACTATCTTTTTAATTCTGCACTAGCCCTATGGTAAAGATACATGCTATTATTGTCTTCCCTGTGTTTATAGAGCTGGAAACTGAGGCTCAGGCATGTTAAATTAACTCGATTACAATTACACAGGTAGGGGCCAACGGTCATTTTCTCAACCTCTTGCTTTGTACTCACCTGTAGTGCTGTCTCCACATGGCCCCTCACTAAACCCAGGATCCCACGGTGCTGGTATGTCAACGAAACACATTTGGGGAGCACTGCCTTACGTGGGAGGATCCCGCCAGGGGAAAGCCTATGGTGTAATTAGGAAAATAACATAATAATACTAAATGACTTGAATAAGAGTGCCCTATCCATCGGAACACCGCCATCTGAAGGGTGAAGCAGCCGCATGACTGCGGAAGAAGGACACGTCAGTTCTGTGGCTGCTAGCATCCTTTTGTCACCCATCTTGCCTTCCTGCGACAGAAGCGCTCGTCTGAGGCAAAGGTTCTGTGGAGATTTTTCTTCAGGCAAATCTTGTCTTGCCATGAGTTAACCACCAACCATTTTCAAAGGCGCCCACTTATTTACTCCCCCCTCCCACCAATCATTTATTTGTAATCACGTTCACATATCCTGGGCACTGCAAATTGGTGGAGAACAAGGAAGAAGGAAGGAAACTGATAAAGATATTGTTAATGGATCTCTTTGTGCATAAAAAGAATCCGCATCTTCCCTCCCACATGCTGTCCTGAATTCCCCTTTTCCTCCTCAAAGTTTTACTTTTTCTCGGAATGTCTGTGTGTGCCATATGACAGCGATTTTCTGTGGTAATTGCTTTATTCTTCAATAAGAACCTTTCCAGTAGCAAACTCCTACTATACCTACGTGTAAATTAGGGCTGTTCCAAGCAAAAATCAAACATGTATATATAAATCTGCATGGTTTCGCCCTTCCCTTGAATGTGAGTAGAATTTTGACTGGTGAAAAAAAAAAAAATCCTCTCCTTTAAAAAACATGATCCTCTTTTGCATCTATCGTCTCATGCATTTGGGTTTACAATACAGGATCTCAAAGAGGACAGGCTATTAATTCATTTCAAGATAGTCAGCTTAGCAAGAAGGGAATCTCATTCTGTTGTGTACAAAAATCAGGTGGAATTCTATATAAATACAATTTTAAAATTCAAGTGCTCTCCGGCTGATTAAGAATGCTCATGAGCAGGCCAGAGATAGGGTGGAGGGTGACAGGGCCCTGCATGAGGAAAAGCAACACACCTTATCTGAGGGGCTCCCATAGAAATGATCACAGGAGCGGTAGCTTTATTTTGCTCACTTGCAACAGCAACAACAAAATGATGCCACAGACGAAAACTGTCATGTCCCACCCATGCCATCTGTCCTGTGCTGTGCACCCACAGCTCCCCTCATTCTACAAATTAATCTTTCACACATTTTTTAACAAAAAAAGTGTCAATGTTATAAAAGAAAAAAAAACACCAAGGAAAACAGAAAGGGCTGGGTAGAAAATAAATTAAATTTAAATTTGATGGCAGTTACGACTTTTTTTATTGACTATAAGAGCAAACAGTCACATCAAATTGGTGCCCCTGGCATATCATTAAAACTACAGGGCACCCTTAATGATCTCTCACAATGATCGCGTGTGTGTTTTTTTTAAATATAGCACGCACATTTTGTCCAATTTGGGTTCTTTTTTCCTGTTGCTTTTGTCCTCTTTCTGAGTGGATATTATTCATGAACTGAGTCTTTATTATCTATTTGGCCATCTGCATAGCATTGGCCATAGTCCCCTGTATTGTAATTTTGAGTGAAAATAAGGACTATTGGAGAGTGCAAAACTAAAAAAAAATAATAATAATAATATGCTTTCGGAACTCAAAAGTAAAAAAAAAAAAAAAATTAAAGAAAAATATCCGTGATGGAGGTGAGGTTTGAAGGCACATAGCATGGAGGTGGGGAAACTATAAATCACTCCATTCACTCATTTAGGATAGTAGTATCTGAATATTCACTCTGTCTAAATTAACATCTTCTTGCCTTGATAACGGGCAGTTCAGAAAGTGATGCTTCTTCATGCTAGAATGTCTTTGAAAGAAAAAAAATGTTTTTGTTTTGTTTTGTTTGCTTACTTGCTTCTTCTCTCACTTCAGAAGTCCATACATCTCTTTTGGAGTAGCGGCCCAAAATAGTAGCATAGCCCCTTTAGCAATCAAGATTTTAGAATTTCAATATTCATGTTTACAAGGCATTAGGTGCCTCATTTTTTAGTTTAGTGATGGGAGATTTTTTCAAATTAACATATTAGGGCAGACTATTTCCAACTAAAAGTTACATATTTTGAAAAATGAATTAACTAAAACCTTGTATAATTATTTTATTCCTAAAATTTCGTCTACTTCTATTTGGTTCTCTCCATTCTCCTTTCTTCTTTTTTTCCCCTTTTGATCTTTTCTTCTCTTTCTTTCTCAAATTCCCTTACTCCATGTTAGCTTACCATTTCCCCCCCTTTTTACTTGTCAGATTTTTCCCTGCATCCACTGGGAGGACATCAATATCAACTGATTGAAAGATGAATGTGGATTAGCAAGGAAACATCTTCCTGATGAGAATAAATACACAAGGTTACAATACATTCATGAAAATCCAGATTTTTGTTTCAAATGAAAATGTATAATATCTTATGTTTGGGGATGTTCCTTGATGTGTTCTTAATTATTGAGTCCTATTAAACTTGAGGAATTTGCAATCAAAGCTATGCTTTCACACACACACACACACACACACACACACACACACACACAGCTCAGACTTACTACCAAAGCAAGATGAAGTCTGTCAATTATCTCATTACTTAAGAAATAAATTATTCACTTGCAGTTAGCAGTGGTTTAAAATAACTTTTTTTTTGTATTTGTCTTTCCCCTCCAAATTGGTTCATGTGTACATATAATAACTTAAATAGCATAAAAATTCCAAATTTGGAAACTTAGAGCTATTCACTTTAATACTACATTGATTTACCTAAAAATAACAAAAAATTTCTAAAATCAAGAGGGATAGCACAGTTTCAAAAATAGCAACTTGCTCATGGTGGGTAAAATTTAGGCCATATATTTTTATTTATTTTCATACCTATTTAACTTGTTTGGAGAGGGTATGCTGATCATTTAAAAATGACTAAGAGATAATGTATTGTTTTATTTTCAAGACTACTTTAATTACAAATATAATAGCCCAGAAACAGTAAACATTTCTATCTCATTGAATGGCATGCAATTTTAATTAACATTATAAAATGTATGTTTATATATCAATATCATATATGTCACCTCCATGAGATCTGCAAAAAATAAAAATGTTATTGTTTTAAGCCACATAGTTAGTTCCACTGACATTAAATTGGTGTGATAATCACTGATATTTTTAAACCTTATCCAGATGTGCATTTAATAATTCAATATAGGTTTCTTTTTAACAAACTATATTTCAGGTCTGGTTATTTAAAAACAAACAAACAAACAAACAAACAAACCGAAAACCTTTCCCCAAAACAGCAAAATCCACAGTCTTGAGCATTCACAACTAAGAGCCAAAGTTTTCTTGTAGTATATAATAACAAGAATAAAGTACTTACAAATCATGAATTTAAAAATCTTCTTTTCAAAGTATATGGCAGAAGTACTTTAAATAATATTCAAAGGCACTACACTTGCATGAATGGTTGGGGCCAATATCACATTCAACTCTCCTTTTGTGTTGCCCCTCCCAGCCGCCTCAAAGTATTATCTTGTACTAAACATCATCTGAATGCTAAACATCGTCTCTTAACAATGGCTAATGATGTTTCTGAGTCTTCTCTGAGTCTAACTAACTAGGATTTCCCGGTCAGAATAATGAACAGGGTCTCTCCTCTCATTCTGTGGGAGTTTTAGAGTTGTTTAGAGAAGCAGGATTGGAGAGATGAAATACTAATGTCCTCACCCTTGGATATTTCTGTAGCTGTTCTTAAGTGTTGTGGACTGATAACTTCAGAAGCTGCATAAGAAGAAAGATCTCAATCAAATTTCTGACCAGATTCCTCCTTATGGCTGTGAGAGTTTGATTTTCATTTAAACAACAATAAATATAGGCATAAGGGTTTGAGATGAATTATGTAAGCCCTTTAGCCATAACCATTACATTCTGCCACCAAATGAGCTGCTGTTCTCACTTTGTTTTATGGGCTCTGCATAGTCCATGTCATTCTATCTGCCAAATAAAATCCTGCAAACCATGCAAATGAAAATATAATCTTTTATCTCTCAGAGTCACAGGATGCACACATATATATAGTTTTATAGATTCCTCAGCATCAGATTTACTGCTATTAGGACGCTACTCTCTTAATAGAATCTCCGGAAAGAGAAAACATCTCTTGCTTGGAGGCACCTTGATTTATATCCACCGATGGCATATGTCTTTAGTAGAAGCTACACTTGGAAAGTCAGGAATAATTCCTTTCATTATATTTTTAGTTTGTCTGCATGATTCAATTGAGATCATGGACTTTTTCCTTAAAGATAAAGACATGATAGATTGAATTATTTTCAAAGATTAGCAGATTCTGATTTGTTTAAAAACAATGGAGGTTTTCCTTTTAGTTTCAGAGTGGCCTAAATATCTGAAGAACAATGATGACGACTAACTAGTTTTGCAATCCACCAATCTTAGTTTGGGGCCTTGGATAAACCACTTACCCATCCTGTATCAACATTCTCTTCCAAGTAACGAAAAATAACAACACATCTTATTTTGAGGAATCACTCATTTCTAAAACATCTCAAAGATGAAATACTCTTTACATATGCTAAAGAATTGCTATGATTCTGCCAGAAGTAAGTCTCTACCACATCCATCTGGATTATTTCTATGATGGGTCAGAGTACCCCTCAGAATACCCCCCCAAGAAAATAGGTTGACACTTTTCTGGTAGTCTACAGAATAAGCTGTACTTCGCTTTTTCCTGATTTTGAAGGAAGCAGTTGAAGATGTCAGGTACTGCCATTCCCCCCAGTCTCTGGAAAAATGCAAATGTAGAAGTTATTTCTTTTCATCACTCCTTTCCTACCTTCCTACCTTTCTCCCTCCCTGCCTGCTTACAAATGTCCTTGAATGCTTATTATGTGCGAATCACCATTGTAGGGTGAAGTTGCTAATGTCATAGAAAATGTCCCCATCCTGAGAGAGCTTATGTCCTGTCAAGGAAGATAGTAAACTAACATAGAGTCTGTAACTTAGATCATAGGAATTTTCCTGGTTCACTTTGCTGAGGTAGTTCAACCTTCTTTCTTTCCAATGCTGATGAATGTATCTGGTTATGATCCAGCCCAGATGTTTTACATGGAGGCCAACATGCCTAGTACCAGGTCCTCTGTATGTTAGATGTTTAATGACTGTTGAATGAATAAATTTCTGATATGTGACTAGTTAGGTTAATAAAGAATTCATATTCCTCAATGAAATGTCAATACATCCCCACAAAAGAAAGGTGAACCCAAAACTACATAATGAGTGTGACACGACGCTCTGACTTTACATTAAGAAAATCTAGTTTATATCAAACAGGTCTTATCAGAAAAATCAGCCAAACTGATACCTGAGTGTGTGTGTGCCTGTCCCCTGATGATGGCAACTTAATGTCTGGGAAGAGTTAAATACCAAGTATATTCTAATCCTCTATACTTTGGGGCTAGTTTCATACAGTATTATTTAAGGACAATGAACAAGATGTAATTTGACAAAAAAGAGTAGCACGGGATCCGCAGAGCCCAGAAAGGAATACTGACGTCTCTGTTTTATTTGCCTTGCTGTTGCCACCATCTCCATCACCAAGACCTCTACCACACACCACTGCCCGTTGGGATCATTTTCCTCCTCTCCTCCTCTCTTCCATTATTCTTCTGTATTGTCACCATCTTCTCACTGTTCTTTACAGCCCTACCTCTCCCCCATAAGGCTATTGTCCCTTCTATGGCTCTTCTGTCTGTCATTTGTCTCTATCAAAAATGCTCTATTGTGCGTGTGTCTTTGTTACGCAGACTCTTGTTGCTCTTCTGTCTTAGCGAGCCTGTGTTCTTGCATCTGTCCCATATTCCAAGTGTTAAGGCATGGCTTGACATTGTAGACTAGTCGTTGGTTTTTTCGTTTTATGTGTTGACTCAATTTTTTTTTTTTTTTTTTGCTGCGACCTTGCCGAACAGCCTCAGTTTTGTAAAACAACTTCATAGCAATGGGTTCTCAGTTAAACAACTGCCAATCCCTTAAGGAACACAGAAAGCATCAAGGCACCTAGAAGGAATCTAAAATCTGAGTTATTCACACTTTTCCTATTGTCTCCCACAGTCATCACTGCAGCTTCACATGAAAATGCTTATTTTTACTGAGTTTAATTTAGATACCCATTTGCATTGTAAAATGGGTACTGTAAAAATAATCATTTTAGTCTTCAGCATAAATGCTAGTTCTTTGTAAGGGAAGTAACTTCCTGAGTTGTATGTTATCACTAAGGGCGAAGTAAATTTCTGGAGTGAGATTTAACCTTCTGTCTGCTCTTCTTACCAGGAATAGTTTGCATCTGGTATGTATCAAGACTTTTGCATTAAATGGATAGCACTTCTTTATAAAAAAGATTTTTATTAAGACAATTTTATATTATTTCAATAGTTAGGGTTGGTATGTATTTTGAGCCACTGAAAGAAAAAAATGAAATGTTATCTTTGTCCAGTGGGTTCACAATGACATTCACGCATAATGAAGTCCTAAATATAAGGGGAATTACATTATTTCATGTATTGTTGGCACCTAGCACATGATGGAAATTGTGCAAGAACTGTGAGAATGCATTCCTTATTTCTCTAATGTACGTAAGTTCTCAGTAAACAATTTTTGAATGTATCATTTTCTTTTCTGCTGGTTTAAAGTCCGAGAAGATGCTGAATTCAAGGGTAGAACAAGCATAAAAGGAAGGAAAAACTTCTCCCTGTATTGCAATGCAGAGAGATAGATGTTTCTATCTTTTGGTCAAAAGCATAGCCCTTGATACATAGTAGGTGCATAGCACCAATACCTACTGGTAACTTCTCTTGTTCTCTTTACTTCACCTTTTCTACCGAAGTTTATTTGCATCCCAATTTATACAAGACCCAATTTAAGCAAATGAATATAATTAAGAATAGCAGCATTTAAATCTTTAGAAGTTTTATTCATTTTAAACAAAACAAACTACCTCTACTTACTATATATTTTACAGAACTTTAAAACAATCAACACTCTTAAAGATTTACATTGTTTAAAAAATTAGGCATGAATAGCTTAGGTTTCATATTAAATCTTTCTTTAACAGAATCTATTCGTCTGGAAATGTCATGTTTCATCAGATTATTTCAAAGAATTAAACCTAAAAATCCCACAGATGAAATGAATGTATCTTTTAATTATCTAAATTAATGCAAAGTCCAAAATAACAGATCAACTATAACATCTGGATTTTGGAGGTACAGTGTGATTTTCAAGGGCAGTAGACTTGTTTATATATATTTGTATAGGGTAGTATTTAAATAATTTTTAACTGCTTGAACTCACATCGACGGATGGCAGGAAGGCATTCTGTGTAGCAAGGAAGAAAGCTAACCTGGGATTTGAAAGTCACCTGGGATCATACACAAAGTGAATAATAAATGTATTATAGCACAAAGTTAACTGTAAAAAGCATCATTGTATGTTTTTTTCCTCTCATATGCCAGAAGGCATAATGCATTTTCTCCAGGGGGGTGAAGGAGGAGATGAGGAGAGAGAGAGAGAGAGAGAGAGAGAGAGAGAGAGAGAGAGAGAGAGAGAGAGAGAGAAAAGATCAGAGAGACTGAGAAAGAGAAAGGTGTGGGTTGGGTGGCTCTTTGCTTTCTTTCTAAATTCTCCTAAGTGGCCAGTCTTGTTATCAACCAAGCCTGAACTACCAGCTTCCTTCAGCCATTATGCCGACTCTGGATTTATGATGGTCATGTAAAAGCTACACAAGGAAAACAGTTCTGGGAAGACTATCTTTTGCTTTTCTCTGCCCTTAACCCTCAAATAGATTTGAATTACTGGTGCAGGCTCACTGTGCTTTCAGTCTAGAGGGTGTATCCCAAATGCCCAGTGTAAATCTGCTAAAGACCTTTCCTCAAGAGTTTATGATAACATTATTTCTGTCTTCAGGGCTGAGAATTAGAATAAATTATCTCGTATTTATGGCTTATCATAGTTCAGGAATTTAATAAAAAGATTCCAGGATTACAGAATGTATAATCCAGGGAATGATTTGGTATTTAAAATGCTTTGCAGAATTATGTATTTTTTTTTAAATAGTGCTTTAGGGAATATGCTCCCTGTTTATTTCATTATTGTGGTGTGTGTTCCAGTTTGTTCATTTACTTTTTTTACTATTGTCTCAGTAGTATTTCTGTGTCTCTTCTTCCCTTTAGGCCATTTCAACCTGTTCATTTCTAAAACAGCCCAAAGAGACTGAGAGCGAGCGAGAAAGAGAGAGAGACACTAAATAAATTAATGGAATTTCATGTGTGCTATGACATTGAAAGTGAATGGGCTTAATAGAAGCTTCAACAAATTTTTCATTTCAGTGTTTTTTCTCTCTAGGTTCCAACCAAGTTCATGTCTACTCACATTTTATTACATTTTATAGTTATATTTAAAATTTACACTTTGAAATATCTTGTCTTTTATTATTGTTGCCTCCCTAATTTTTTAAGAAAAAAATCCAATTATACATGAAGTTTATAAAAAGTCAATGAATTAATTTCATAGATAACTTTTTCAACATGACCTCTTGCACAAAGTGTAATAAAAACACTGATATTTTTCAGAGATTCAATCTGTGGTTCACATTTAAAAGTCAGAAATTCATTTTCTGGATTTGCTCATCAAATTAAATTTTATTTGATCTATCAACATTTTATACTGTTAAATTGCTGTTGGTCGAAATGCATGTGTTATTAAAACATAAAACTTGTTCTCTGGCAAGAAATCTAACCATGAATAGTTAGATTGACTTGTTTCATTTATAATTTCAGGACTCCCAGAAAAGTATGGAATAATTGGAAAGATACAGGACTAGGATACCTCCAAAGGGAAGCAATAGTATTTTTCTGATACTTTAGAGACTGTACATTTTGCTTTTTTTTTTTTCTTTCACTGGGGGAGAGAAAAAAGAAAGATTATTGGTTCTCCAACTCTGTCAATAGCTTTGTACCATGGTGATTTGCTAAATCTGTTGTGCTGAGGTAAGACCCTGTTTTGGGGCTCTTACTTGAAGAAGATATTTAGAGTTTGATTTATGACCTTCCATGGTTCCGGTGGGTGCTCAAAGAAATAGTAATCATTCTGTACTATAATATGTCTAATATCAGTCTTTTATTTATTTACAATTTGTATGTTGACTTTCCAAAGATGATTAAAAGCATCATTTTTACAGTAAGACACTAAAATGAAATCAGAGAGTAAGAAAGACTTTTTTTTTTTTTGGATGCAAAAAAAGGGCAGAAAAAATACAACTGCTCCAGGGACCTGGGAGAAGATGCGTGTAACAATTGAACAGTAAATTTAGCTGACACTCATATGCTATTGTTATTTAGCTTCTCTGTTGTTTCAGATTTTTATATATTTATGCCTTTTTTTTCCCCAACTAAAATTTAAGCCCAGAAAGGAGAGAGCCTGTCTCATACTTTTTTGTTATCTTCCGTGTCCCATCAGCGTCCCTTCCTTGAACACGATAAATACTCCAGTAACATGTTTACTGATTCGGACAATGTATGAATATCCCATGCATTTTCATAAATTTCTAAAATCTTTTACATAATTGAGGGACAACATACTTACTTCCTTAAATATCCATTTAATCTGTATTTCCTGGCTACACTAATCAGCCCTCAAAATGGACTCTAGTAAAGACTGTTAGATCTGAAAAACAATGCTCACAACTTTTGATCTATCAATGTCTGTCCAGCACATATCTGGGGCTATTATTCTACTCGTAGGTGTGGTCTCTACAATCTTTTGTTAGAGCAGTGATTTGTCTCTAGTAGCCATAGAGCTGAATTTCTAGGCTTTTTGTGGGCAATCTGAATGTTCTATTTTTTCTCATGAATTTATTACTTAATGTCCTGACACTATCAATTCACTTTGTCTATTTATCCAGAGATCTGTTACTTATTTTTAACTTTTAGTAGGTGAGAAACAGCTCTAATAATGCAAACATTTTTTCCTCCTCTTTTCCTGAACTTAATAAAGCATGTACCCCTTTTCACATCTTTTTTATACAGTATTTCATTCAAGAACATTTATAAATTTCCCTAACTTGAAACAGGTTAGACTGAAATTGGGCCTCCGACCAACAGACTGAAAGATCTGGAATTCACCAAAAGCACATAAACAACTTATTTCATGGAATAAAAAAAAATTATATTTATCATATGGATGGCCTTGACTTCAGCCATCAATCACCAGGGCATATAAAAAGGTTGAGAAGACAGTACAGAACATCACTACAGAATATCCAAGAGGATATTACAGTAGTATTTCAGTTCCAGAATTTTGTGTGCCCGTTTTCACCTCATTAGTAATTCCACGTCTGATTTGCCCACACAATACTTTCAACTTAGTTTACCCATTTACCTGGAACAAAATGAGAACACATTTTGCCCAGTTGAAAGGTCTCCTGGCAAGTTGGTTAGCAACAGGCTTGCCAGTCCTGGTTCAGTTAGCAAAGAATAAACACATTTCATTTGACAATTACTAGTGTACTACTGACTGCCTTACTCTGCAGTTTTCTATTTGATATTCTCGAACCATTTTTTCATTTGTTATTCAACTTTTTACTTGTAATTCTTGCCTCCTTAGCAAGATTTACAATTTCTAGAGGGTATAAGTTTCTATATTTCTTCGTAGCTGTAATTAACACAGTTTAATTGCAAAGAACAGGAATCGAATGAAAGTTTATCTGAAGGCAGGAAAAGCAATACAACAGTCTTACATCCTCCCTCTGTAGTTTAAAGTTGTGGCTTGGTACGTACTAATTAAGGAATCAGGCTAAGGCTTCTACAAGTATCAATTTTGCTGTAATTCCCTAAAATTTGGTCACTTGGTAATGTCTTTACTTGTAACAGTGCAAGCACATGTGACATGAGGGTTCTGCGAAAAATACAGGCGCTCTGCTCTGCCTGTAACAAGACGACGTGAGGAGATGACGACCAGAAACTGAGTCTCACGGAGCCGGTCGCGTCCGCCCCGCCCCGATGTGCACCTGGAAACGGGACACCGCAGGACGGGGCAAGAACGTTCCTTAGTCCTAGTCCCCAGCGTCAGGGCAGGCGAGGACCTGGGCGTCGTTTCCCACAGCACAGGGAGCGGAGGGAGCCACCTAATGCCGGACTCGAGTCATCTGTCCCTGAGCGCCCTGCCTCCCGAGGATACCTGCGTAACTTAGAGCGGCCAAGCCCCACTACGTTTAAAAGTATATTTATGGTTGTCACGGTGCACACGGAAGCTTGCTCCGCACCCCCAAAGCGCGCGAGGCCTCGGATCATGGAAACAGGCCCTTCCCAGCGCAGCTGTCGCCGCCGCCTGCGGGCTCCTTTCACTTTCTCACGGCCAAGTCACCCAGAGGGGCGCCGCTGCCGCCACCGCCGCTGCGCCCGAGGACTCCGCCCCTCGCCGCTCCGCTACCGGCCTCCGCCCGCCCGGGCCCCGCCCACTCCAACAGTTTCTGCTTGCGATTGGCACGCGCGAGCGGCAGCTCCGGTTCGCTTCTCCCATTGGCTGGGTCCTCTTGTCTGTCCCACGATTGCCCGCCACTGCCTCCGCCCTCCTGAAAATTCGCCCTACTACTGGAGGAGACTGCGGCCTGGGGGCGGGCGGGGAGCGCGGGTCCAGGCGCTTTCGGTCAATCGCAGAAGCCCAACGCCCGGAGGGAGGGAGGCAGTGGGAGGAGAGGGGCGGGCCGGGGGGGGGGAAACATCTGGCCGGCGCCGCCGCGTGCGTGCGTGGTGCGTCCTCCCGCCCCCTCCCCCTCCCCCTCCCGCTCCCCCCCCCCCGCCCCGGCCCCCCCCCCCCCCGCCCGGCGGCTCTGCGCTCGCTCCCTCGCTCGCTCCCTCGCTGTGTCTGGCAGGCTGCGGCCGCCGCTGGGCTGCTGCCATGGGGAGCCGTTGAGAGTGGGGCCCTCTTCGCTCTGCCGCGCTCCTCCGGCTGCCAGCGGGGGTGGGTGGGAGGGAGGGAGGGGGCAGGGGGAGCGGGCGACGGAGCCGGGATTGGGGGGGTGGGGGGGCCGGGAGGGAGGGGGGCACGAGGAGGAGGAAGCCCACCAAGTCCGGCGGCGGCGGCCGGGAGGAGGAGGAGGCGGAGGACGCGGCGGCGGCGGGGACGCGGTGACTTAGGGCCGCTCCGTGTGAGTCCCGGCGCCGGCCCCCGGCCTCTGACCCGGCGCCCCCTCCGCGCCCCGGCCCCTGGCAGGCGGGGGACGCCAGCTGTGCGGCCGCGGCCGGCAGGGCAGTGCGGGAGGAGGGCGGGCCGGGGGCGCCCCCGCGAGTGGAGTTAGTTTGTGTGGTTGGGGCGGCGCAGCTGCGGGAGGCCCGGGCGCGGGGACGGGGCCGCTGCAGCTGCGGGGTCGGGGGGGGGGGGGTGCGGGCCGGCCGGCCGGTGCAGCTGCGGCGCGGGGCGGGCTCCCGGCCGGTGCAGCTGCGGCGGCGCCTCCCGGGTGCGGAGGGCGGCGGGCTGGGGGGGAGGGGGCTTGGGAGCCGCCGCAGCTGCAGTGGCGCCCGGGACGGCCGCGGCTCCAGGGACCGGTGCAGCTGCAGCGGCGCCCGGGGGGGAGGGGGCGGCGGGGGAGGGGCCCCGGGCCGGTGCGGTTGCCGGGAGGCCCCGGGGGCTCGCGCGCTGGGGCGGCGGGGAAGCGGTAGCAACCACTCGCCTCCCCTGGCTGCTTCTTACGACTTTTCTTTTGTTGTTGCCGTGACCCGGCTCTGTTTCCTCGTCTGTTGTTTAAGGTGTTTTCCTGCTGCACCAGCTCTGCGCCCTCCACCTCCTTCCCTGTGGTTTAACCTTCCTCTTTCCCCGAGTGTTTTATGCACAGCCAACTACGCAAAGATTTGCATTTCTTCCCCCATTGCCACTGCGCCCCCCTGCTCCCACCTCTTTGAAAAACAAAACCCCAACCTCACCAACCTCTCCGGACCCGCGGTAGCTGGACGTGAAGGGATTGATTTGTGGAGTGGGAGCCGCTGGCCCATTGCGGTGCTTGGGACTCATTAAACTGTCACTCACCCCCCACCCCACTGGGTAAATGGGGTGATTAATGTCTGATATATTGGAATGGGGCGAGGGCGTTTGTGGGGAATAGGTTGTGTGGCTGAGAAGGAATTTATCTCCGAAGAGTGCTTCCTGAAATAGGCATTCGTAATTATGTCATTCATCGCGAAGTCAGAGAAAGTTAGGTTTGCGACTTTGGGAAAGCGAGAAAGGACAGGACAGAGACGTTGGTTTTTGTTACTCTTTTAACTCTTTGCCATGGTTTTCTAACGAGAACGGAGTGATTATCACCAGGGCTGCGACACTTGTGCCTGAGGCCCAGTTCCTTTTCTACTCCTCACCCTCCCAGCAGTCTGCGGAGATGTATTTGACATTCACAGATGTCGCCGCACCTTGCCGGGCACCGGTCAGCCTAGCCTGTATTACGTTCTGATTTCATCAGCCATTAAAAAAGACCCACAAAGTCTAGCTAAAAAGTTCCCAAACTTACTAGACCTGGCTCCCCCACCCTTTCTCCCTGAAAGGTTTTCTTGTCCTGCACATTACAGTGACCCCCCCCCCCCAAAAAAAAAAGATTGTTATGGGACACAGATCAAGGGGAAGACGAGGTTCTGCATTTTCTGAGCAGAAAGATCAGATATGCAGGTGTGGCATTCATTTTAAGTGACTGCAGCAGGTTGTATGGCTTTATTAATTTGTCTCCTTGAACTGAAGTACTTTCCAGGATTTCAGAAAGTGCACTTTCAGTTTGTTGATACTGAGAGTTGAAATTTGCATTAACTGGCAATGTGAGAAATTTTCCTGAGAAGGTAGATGTAGATAAGTAGTTAAATAAGAGTGAAATAATAAGGTGAACCAGGCTGAAGTATTAGTCCTGAATAGTCGTCCAACATCCTGAGATATGTATACCATTCATTATCTCAGCAGAAAAAAAAAAGAAAAAAGTGCCGTAATAACGTTGAAATGGGACTAAAGATGTCAAATGGGTTGGTTTAAAAATATCCCTAAACTGCCTTTGAAACTAAACGTTGGAGTTGAATAAAAGTGAGTCTGGATTTCCTGAATAGCACCGTGGCTTGAGTGTGCTGTCAGTATGTAAGCCAGTCCACCAACTTAAGACAGAAGTGTTGCTATTCCATAAATACAGTAGAACTCCATATGCTGAGTTTTTCCAATTTCTTCTGTTAGAAAGTTTGGGGGAAAAAAGGGAGACTTTGAAGTATTTTGTTTATACTAACAGAAGAGAAAAGTTCTCCTAAGAAAAAGCTGGTGGCAGGAGTGTAGAGGAGTAGCATATGGCATTAAAAGGAGCACAGCTGGAGGTAGCATTTCCATCTGAACATGATGTCAGAGCAGCTGACAGCCTGCCATCCCTCAGCCTTTTATTCTAACACACAGACAGGGAGTTAGTGTGTGCGGATCTGTGGTGGAGAAGGTATCTCATTCCTCTCTAACATCATCTCCACTTTGCATCTGTCTCTCTTAGTCTGCTTTTTTTCCATCGATGTAACAGACCTGGAGCCAGCGAGACTCAGAGGAAAGGACTTAATCAGGTTTATGTGTCCTAAAGGTAGGAGTAGCAAGAGATTAGATGGAGCATATTTGTCTTTTGGTGTTTTGTTTATTTAATTTTTTTTTAAATCACATTACTTTTCTAACCCAGTTTAGGAATAATGTATGAAATTGAGTATTAAATGAACATCTTATTGGAGTTGAAAGTCTTGGGCTTGTTTAGTTCTGATTTTTATCCCTTTTGCTTGAGCAAGTAAATTACTTTAATACACAGAAATATTTCAAGTTTTGAAATGTTAAGAAAGGCTTTGAAATACTGCTTTTTGAGATAGCTTTGGATTAAAATGCTTTTTGTTGTTTTTTTTTGACTGTTGTTTAGATTCCTTTTGCTTTTGGGGTCGGGGGAGAAATAGTAAACTCTCTGGAATCCAGCATTCAAACTTACATGAGAAGATTATTCTAGTTAAGAAGCTAGATTGTTGTGTAATTAATTCCACTGTGAAACTTTATTCTTCAAAACATTCAGCAGTACCACTGAAACATACAGCTGTATCGTACTTTTGAAACCGAAGGTTTTTCAAAAAGGAAAAAAAAAACTTTTGTCCTCAGGAGAATAGTTTGACTGGTTTCCTCATTTCTCTTTCAAATATATATTTAAGAGATCTTTTATTTCAGCATAACAATAATTATTTGCAGGAGTTTTTGTGTTAGCGACTAATTTAGAACTTGTAGATTTGAGCTGCCTGAATTGGCCAGACAGCTGTAATCGCACTCCTCTATTCTTAATCTCTTTATCTGGGCAGCAGCTGCCATATGGCCACAGTCAGCTGGATCAGATGTTTATAAGCTTCCTTCTTCGTCCCTCTCTGTCCTCTCAGCCTCCTAATTTGATCACGGCTACCTTGTGAGCTGCCCTCCAATCTTTATTTTTAGCCCTCCCAAGGATTAGGATTGATGTTAGCTGTGGGGCACTTAAAGTGATTGTATTGTAAATCTTGGTTTATTCTAGCAGTGGCATGTTGCAGTATGTATTTGGGGTTGGGATGAAAGTTTTAGTCCATCTTGGGCAAAGTGTAGAAGAAGCAGGGAAGGGATTTCTAAGTATTAAATTAATATGTGTCCATTCCCAAAATACACTTTCTGAGATGGATAGTGTGGAACCTTGCTTCTGGTCACAGGAAAGGGAAAGTTGGGTTTTCTTTATTTTAAGGAGTTGAGTTTTGCAGTTGAATTTTGCCCCATTGTACAGCTTTTCTTTCCTCTCCCTCCATTTCACCCCCCCACACCACCACCAGAAAATCAGGACAACAATGCATATTTGAAAGAATAGAAGCTAGTGGGAAATCAAAATATATCAAGTTATGTTGAAACAAAGTATTTTCTGTTGACAGAGGTAAGGCAGAGTCAGGAAAAAAAAATAGTTTCTTTTTCTAGCAAGCCTTTTTTTTTTTTTTTTTTTTTTTTTTTTTATGTTGAACCTGTAAAGCTTTCCAGTTTCATTTGAACGTAATATGCCTTTATTTAAAAGTTTGAATTAATTTTAATATGGAACTCCTCTTGCTTTACAAAGAATCAAAGTTCAGATAAGAATTTTCAGAGTTAAATAAAGCCCTCTGGCTCCTAATATTCTAGATGTACAGATTTCACAAAGAAATATAACCGTTTTTTTCTCAATTCATTAAAAAATATTTGGATTTGTTCATACTAAAGATGATCTTTTCCATCTGTTGGTGTAGTTCCTTCTGATCTCATACATGTGTGCTATACCTGCAAATCTTAAGGCATTAACATCTGTTTTTATACACAGGGCTTTTGTTGTTGTAACACTTTGACTTTAAAAGTAAGTTGTTTGCTAATTTCTGGACTAATTATGCGATTTCATTATGGGTTCTTTCTTTGATTCAGCCGAATATGTGTGTTTAAATTGTGCTTTCTAAGTGCAGTCAAGTATCAAAAGTAATAAAAAGGATGGTCGAACAAGTTTTGTGAATCTTTCAGAATGCGTTTGGGACTTTTCTTTGTTCATTATATGAGTTGTTCCCTTTGAAATTAAACCTATTTTGTAGGTTTTGTAGGACATATTTTGTTGAGTAGAGTTAATTAAATTTCTTCCGAAAGAGATCTAAACTCTTATTCTCAGTAAGAGACTATCCTGAAATTAAGCCTTTTAAAACTTGACTAAAAGTTCAAGGAAGGTGGGGATGCATCAGTGACTGGCTGGGTTAAGGAAGTTTGGAAAAATGTGCATTTTTCTTCTTGCACTAGGTTTTGTGCATGTGATTTGGTAGTCCTCGGGTCATATGCCTGATTAAAATTCAGGAACATGTACCTCGGAGGCCGAGCTGAATTATGATTTTTTTGTAGGGGGGACTCGCGTTGAAAAGTTGTAAAGTTGTTCCTGGCTAGGCTCTCATGAGAAATGTCTCTCTTCCCAGGTTATGAAGACAGTATGGAGTTTCCAGACCACAGTAGACATTTGCTGCAGTGTCTGAGCGAGCAGAGGCATCAGGGTTTCCTTTGTGACTGCACTGTTCTGGTGGGAGATGCCCAGTTCCGAGCGCACCGAGCTGTACTGGCTTCGTGCAGCATGTACTTCCACCTCTTTTACAAGGACCAGCTGGACAAAAGAGACATTGTTCATCTGAACAGCGACATTGTTACAGCCCCAGCTTTCGCTCTCCTGCTTGAATTCATGTATGAAGGGAAACTCCAGTTCAAAGACTTGCCCATTGAAGACGTGCTAGCAGCTGCCAGTTATCTCCACATGTATGACATTGTCAAAGTCTGCAAAAAGAAGCTGAAAGAGAAAGCCACCACGGAGGCAGACAGCACCAAAAAGGAAGAAGATGCTTCAAGTTGTTCAGACAAAGTCGAGAGTCTCTCCGATGGCAGCAGCCACATGGCCGGCGATCTGCCCAGTGATGAAGATGAAGGAGAAGATGAGAAATTGAACATCCTGCCCAGCAAAAGGGACTTGGCAGCCGAGCCTGGGAACATGTGGATGCGATTGCCCTCAGACTCAGCAGGCATCCCCCAGGCGGGCGGAGAGGCAGAGCCACACGCCACAGCAGCTGGAAAAACAGTAGCCAGCCCCTGCAGCTCAACAGAGTCTTTGTCCCAGAGGTCTGTCACCTCCGTGAGGGATTCGGCAGATGTTGACTGTGTGCTGGACCTGTCTGTCAAGTCCAGCCTTTCAGGAGTTGAAAATCTGAACAGCTCTTATTTCTCTTCACAGGACGTGCTGAGAAGCAACCTGGTGCAGGTGAAGGTGGAGAAAGAGGCCTCCTGTGATGAGAGTGATGTTGGCACTAATGACTATGACATGGAGCGTAGCACTGGGAAGGACAGTGTGAGCACTAATAACAGGGTACAGTACGAGCCGGCCCATCTGGCTCCGCTGAGGGAGGACTCGGTCCTGAGGGAGCTCGAGCGCGAGGACAAAGCCAGCGACGACGAGATGCTGACCCCTGAGAACGAGCGGGTCCAGGTGGAGGGGGGCATGGAGAGCAGCCTGCTGCCCTACGTCTCCAACATCCTGAGCCCGGCCGGCCAGATCTTCATGTGCCCGCTGTGCAACAAGGTCTTCCCCAGCCCGCACATCCTGCAAATCCACCTGAGCACGCACTTCCGCGAGCAGGACGGCATCCGCAGCAAGCCGGCCGCGGACGTCAACGTGCCCACCTGCTCGCTCTGCGGGAAGACTTTCTCCTGCATGTACACGCTCAAGCGCCACGAGAGGACTCACTCGGGCGAGAAGCCCTACACCTGCACCCAGTGCGGCAAGAGCTTCCAGTACTCGCACAACCTGAGCCGCCACGCCGTGGTGCACACCCGCGAGAAGCCGCACGCGTGCAAGTGGTGCGAGCGCAGGTTCACGCAGTCGGGGGACCTGTACAGACACATCCGCAAGTTCCACTGTGAGTTGGTGAACTCCTTGTCTGTCAAAAGCGAAGCACTGAGCTTGCCCACTGTCAGAGACTGGACCTTAGAAGATAGCTCGCAAGAACTTTGGAAATAATTTTATATATATATAAATAATATATATATATATACATATATATAAATAGATCTCTATATAGTTGTGGTACGGTCTAAAAGCAGTCTTGTTTCCTGGAACTAAAAAGTTGGGATATTAACTTGTTTTTGCACTTTAGAATAGCATGAGAATCTCACTAATTTAGCATTCTGATAAAAGAAACTAGAGCAAGTCGGAGAATAGAGAAGTGTTTTTCTTTCGAAGGGGTAGGGGAAGTAAGCCAATAAGAACCTTTGAAACAAATCGTCCTATCGCAAAATGCCTATCATAGGGCTTAATTTTGTCAACACTGCATTGTCTTTTGAGCTCTCTCTTTTTCCCCCACTTTTTTTTTTTTAAGTAGAAATTCCCTCCAGTTTTATTAGCCTCTTTATATGTCTCAAATTGCATGAATCTTTTCTGGCTTTTGGAAACCTGAATGCTTTTAGACCCAAATGGAAAATTTCTGAAATGCTGGATTATCTATTTTTAAACAAGCAGTTGACTTAAAAACTTTCTGTGGCAACTTCTGGTTTTCTGACGGTTCCCAATGAGAGAAATTCTGAAAGTACACTGGGATCTCTGGGACGCTGTCTTTGTGAAGGTTTGCTTGGGATGAAAAAGGATATCGCAGCTTCAGCAGTGTTGAACTGTGTGTTGAAAAATGTGAATTACTGTTATTGTATACTGTAATTGATTACATGGGCTGGGGGGGTGTCAAAGAACTTGACAGGTTGTGTTGATGCTCTTAGTTGAGTCTTGAAAAGTAAATATTAACGCTACAGAAATGCATGAGTTTCAATATATTTTTGTCTTTGTTTGCATTGTATAACTTTAATGAGTGAGTTTAAAATTATTTAATTTCCTTAGAAAAATAGCACCATTTGGAAAAAGAACTGGTGTTATGAAGAACGTAAATGCACTGTTTTTACTTTTATTTTATATAATTTAAATTGACTTTCCCACTGTCTTTAAGTTGAAACTGTTAAGCTGAATAAAAACTTAAGCTGCAAATTGATAACTTTGCTACATAACAAGGAAAATATAAATGTTTACAAACGGCTTAAAGATTTGCATGTGCAGTGTGCATTTATAACAAACTTCTAATTGCACAAAACCCATGCCAGCTCAAAGTTTAGGTGTACACATTTACCCAGTTGAGCATTTTTAGAATAACTACTGCACAAATTGACAATAGGTCATTCTTTTTTTTTTTTTTTTTTTTGCTCCCCTTTTCTTTTTCTCCCCTTCTTCCTTACCCTCCCTCCCCACCAACTCATGAAAAGATTCTATGGACTGAAAAAGCCCCAGGCTGAAAGGACTGGACTGCCTTGATTGACATGGGGAAGGGGGTTAGTAGACTATGGATCGTGGCAGCAGAGGCTGCAGCCCAGCGTGTGGTTTAATGACCAGCACACAGGGCAAGAGCATTTTGCACAGTGTTTGTTTTCCTGTCTTGCACTTACAAATAAGGTCTATGGGAGTAGCATGGAAAACGTTTGCTGTTTTTCCCTTTTTTTTTTTTTAAATTGCTTTTGTTTAAAATTTGATCGCCTTAACTACTGTAAACATAGCCTATTTTTGTGCTTAAGATACTGAATGGAAAACTCCATTGTGTGTTGCTGGACTGTTTTGGAAATATTTGGTCAAATGTGTGTTAATTTGGCTGTAATGGCATTTAAAGCAAACAAACAAACAAAAAAAGCTGTGAAAATGGCCTTGGAGCATTATCTTTAGTTACTTGAAGAGTTTCTAGTTTTTTTAAATACAGTTTATGTTAAAATAATTTTTATTAATTTAGAGAAGACAATCAATGTCTGTGAGAAAACGGACTTTCTTTTGGATTTTCTTTTTGTGGTCATTGTGAGTGATTGCTTTTTCCTTTTATTAGTTTCACATTCTTCCTTGGTTCTAAAACTTAGACTGACATCTAGCTTTGACAATCATAGTATGTTTTATTTTCCTGAGGGGGGAATAACTTATAATGCTGTTTAGTTTTGTACTATTGGTGTGTTGGTGAATTTTTAAACTGTGTGCTAACTGCAATAAATTATATGAACTCAGAATTTCTTGTGCGTTATTTTAGTGGTGATTATATACTACATAGATCCTAAATGTGTATCATCCGTGTATCTTTATTTTTAATGTCCTTTCTATTCAGAACTTAAGAAATTATTAGAATGCTTTAAATCATTCAAATGGAAACGTGCAAACATTTTTGCTTCTAGTCATTTAAGAAGACACTAAATGCACATTTTAAAAGTGTGACCCATTTTCTATAACCTAGATGAAGAATGTTAGGGTAATTCCCTAGAAATTTGTGAATCCATGAAACTTCCAGTGGCAACATAGGTTTGGTTTTTCCTGATCTGCTGCACAGCTAATCCATACACCATAAGTCATTTCGTGAGTAATTTTATCCTAAATTGATTGGTCAGATCTATTCTGTGTTCTGGTTTAAGTGGAAAATTGAAGGAGACTGGATGTCTGAATTTGGAAGACTGCTTGGCTAATGACTGGAATTCTAGGCAAACAAATTAGCAGGCATTCGATTGTTCAAGATTAGTTCATATATCCTTTTAGTTCCGGGGAGAACTCAAAAGTTCCCAGTTTTTAATTGTCAAGTTTTAGGTACATGCAACCATCAAAAGAACTCTGTTCTCTAATTTTTGTGATCTACCCAACTTCATGATTGTCCCATTGGGCTTGGCAGGGTGAGAAACGTTCCGGGTTGACCTAAGGAATTGATGGAACACTCACACTTGCTGACGCTATTGTAAGGGCACTCTCATATGGTCCTAAGTGCTGGCCCGGACAGCAGGGACCTGAGAGTTTCTGCAAGTCCCAAAATCTGGAATGGCCCATACCTGACAGCCTTAAAGATCCAGGTGAAAACATAGTTTAACATTAGTACCGTCAAAATCAAATACATTTATGTCAAGTGGCCTATAGTAAGATTAATATTTTATAGAAAAAGTGGGGTATAAGATCCAGAGCTTGAAACTGTACTGTTTGTAAGCTCCCTGATGATATTGGGTGGGAATCCGAAAAGATTTTATCGTAAAGCACAATCAGTAGTTTACAGTTTGCAATTCTACATTTCCCTTTTTTTGTTACTGAGACAGGATTTCTGTTACATTCAACTCACACTTGGTTTCATGACCAACCAAACATTGTTTCCATGAAAGGAAAAGGTATAGTTGAGCTCCACAAAATAATTTCTTGAGCAGTTACAAGCTTATTTAAAAAAAGAAAAAAAGGAGGGGGGTGGATTTTGTTTTCAGTTCCTGTAGCAACTGGTCACAGTATCTCAAAGCTTTCTGAAGATGTTGAGAGTTATAATTTAGTTCCACTTACTAGCATCTAAGTTAAAATGAGGAGCATTATCTTAACTGGATATACTTATAAAAACTATTTTGACATGTAATTTGGGAGAATAATTATGCAAATCATCACATTTGATAAGTGAAGGAATCAGTTGTTTACTCCCTACATTAAAAAAAAATTTAATTTGCCATGTAATCATGTTGGAAACCATTCAGATTGATCCCAACTTTGACACCTGGCTGATACATACGTGTATTTTAAATATGTGGTTTCATTTACTTTTGAAAACATCTGTTTCTTTTAGATAATCAATTATGCCCTAGATGGCTGTGGGCCCAGCATTGTGTGCTAGGTTTTGGATTTCCCTTCTAGTTAATTATGCTATCACATTAATAAATGAATCAAGTAGACTTTTTCTTTAACAGACTTGTCATGATTATCTACAAACATGTTATTGGAAGGTTAGAAAAAGGTAACACTATTAAAATTATATAATAGCGCACATTAAAATGGCTGAAATATTCATTTTCCAAGTAAATCTTTTTTTTTTTGAACTATCATCAAAGAAAACAGTTATTTTCTTTTTGCCCAAGAAGTAACACTACTGAAAAAAATCGACTCTCCCAAGTTTGATCAATAAAACCCAAAGTATATAAAAACTAGATTTGAAAAATCCCATTGTATCAGATGATAAAAAAGTCTCAAGATCTCAAAATTTCCTGAATTTTATGACTATATTTTATTTCTACAGAACTTACATTTCTTTGACTTCTAATATAAAGAGGGAAACTTACATACTTCTGGTTAGGAAACCCAGATAATGTTAGATTTAATTTGTAGATATTGATCTAAATTTTTGCTGTAATTGTTTGTTGTAATGTTTGAAGTTGCTGATAACGTACAGTGAATCGAGTAAGCTCAATCCTTTTCATTAAAGTCATTTGCCATTAAAATGCTAGAGATAATACCATTTTTAAAAATAAGGCAATAGATTTATTTTTTAAAAGCAAATAGCTTTTAGGAGTTTCATTTTGGCTATAGCCCAAATTTATTACACGGATAGGATTTTATGCCTTATGTTAAAATTTCACTACTTTTTGCTTACAGAATGCGATCCTGTGGTCTAAAATGTAGAACCACTTATCTTTGGACTTCAAGTCAATTTAGTTACATAAAAAGAAACCGTTTATGTTGTTAACCCTCCCCACCCCTTCTCAAGTTTTCTTAATATTATAAAAGGATAGCTAAAGCAGTCAGATCTTATTGATGTCACTGGAGGTTTTTAGAAATATTAATTCATTTTTCAGAGACGTTTTAAAAATTAAACTTTCAGTATTTTTGCAAACTGACCCCCTAAAAATCTTTACTAATTAATTTTTGTAATTTCTTGTAAAAGAAGCTGAATTCTTTAATTTAAAACTTTGTAACAGGAAAGGGTGAGGTCATAGAAATGAAACAGTAGCTTGAAAAGGTTTTCTTTCAAGCCCAAATACCTTATGAGAATCTGCTTACACTTAATTGTTGAATTATCCAGATAATTCAGGCTCATAGATTTTTTTTCTAAAATATTCAAGCACTTGAAAGAAATCAGAATTTTTTGAGAGGGATGATTTATCTAGTTAACTTTCCTGATTTAGTTCTGACATTGACTAGTATACTGTTAAATCACATTCCCTAGGGTTTATGTGTGTATGGTACTTTCCTTGGGCTGAAGGGGTAGTTTACAAAACAAGTCTTTCAAAACTAAATTTTTTCTTAAATTTTCAGGCACTTCTTCCCCTTTCCTAATTTTCTTTAGGGATGGGTTTGCAGTTGAGCTTGCATTTTGCTATAGGAGGCATTCTCTCTAGTTAGTTTGGCAAGAGAAGAGTAAAAACCCAATTTGGCTTTAAAATGTAGCACATTAGTCAGTAACAGTTTCAGTGAGGATATTAAGAGTGGCTTTGAGAGGCCGTGTGACACCCATAGAGTCCATTCATGGAAATGACTTATTTACAGTTTGTTATGATCTCTGTAGTTAATCATTAAATTAAGTTGTTTTTATTAAATGTCAGTATGCATGCTTACAATAACTATATAGGAATTTTTTAAAGTCATGTTGGCCTAAATATTGAAGTTTATAAAAGGTATATTTGTAGTTCATATGAAGTGGTACATGGAAAAATGTATTTGAATATTGGCAAATATTTACAGGATGGATTAAATCTGTTGTTTCAATACAGAATGTTTCAATACGCAACATATAATGATACTGAACTTGAAAGAATAGCACAACCTTATTTATCTGTGCTATGCCAAACCATACCTAACTTTTTATATGTGACACAGCTTAACAGAATAGATCTTAACCGTCTATGACTTAAAAATATATATTACTTAAAAGTATAAAAAAGGACATACTCACTTCATTAAAAATCATAATACAGTGTGTACTTCACCTTTGAGAGGATTATCAAAGACCCTAACGTTTTTCTATGTCTAATGCTCTGAAATGATCTTTGATCAAAATCAGAGCGTTTAGACTTTTCCTATGACCCTCTTAAATTTGTGTTTAAAAGCAGACCAAAAATATACAGCTACATTTTTGGTGGACCATTTCGTTGGAACTGTATCATGTAAATGAGCTGTTTCGTAATACTGAAATGCCTATTGCATGTTTACTAGACAGACAGCAATGCTACCTAAAGATGTCGATTCAGACAATATTTGGAAAAGCATAATGGTACAATAATAGATAATTAAAACATTTAAGAAAAGTATTTATGCTTGTGAGTCACAGCCATAAAAGTTAGTGCCATCTATTTGTGTTTAGTATAAAAAAAAAATCCATTTCTTATAATTTATAACTGTTTCCCTGTTACTTAAAATCTTCATTGAATAGAAGAAATTAGAGCATAGGACCATATTCCAAGAAAAGCTAATTTATAAAGTTATTTCTATAACTAACTACCTTTCAGAAAGAGGGTCCCTTAAGGATGTGACAGGAGAAAAAATGGTATATGCAAAGCACAGACATTGCACCCGAGCCCATAGTATAAAATTTGTTTCTCTTCAAAACCCCCAAGATTTTGCAACTGAATAAACCGAAAGAAACCAAAGGCTGGCAGATGGAAGATTCGTTTAGGTTCTTATTTTTGTGGAGACTCCAACTAAAATTCATACTTGATGGTCTGCCCCCTGTTTTTCTCAATGTCCTTTATTAATTATATGACAGTACATTTTATGCATTGAGTGATTTTGACACGGTTACACAGCTGCGTTCCAACCAAGTTGTTTTCGTATCTGAATTTCTACCATTTTGAAAACAAAATTGAAATAAATTTGAAATGAAAACTACATTTGAGATTGGCCCAATTTAACCGTCTGCACCAGCAACCCACCTCTATGCCGTGAGGGAGGCTGGACAAATATGCCCAGACATTTCCGGGTACTCAATATGGAACTGGATGAAATCCTTAGGTTAAGAGGAAAAAAAAAAAAAAAAAATAGAGGACATGTCGGGGCACAATGAAGTTTTGGTTTTCACACTAAGTGTCTCGAAAATGTGGTGATTTCTCACATTCTATTTATGTTATTTTACTTGAGGGACACCTCAAAGCAGTACTAGAATCCTATGTGCTAAAGGGGGAGGCAGGGAGGGTTTGTCATCGGTTATTCAATTTGCTTCGTAAAGGTGCTTATCTTGCAGCAAAAACAAAACAAAACAAAAAACAAAAACAAAAACAAAACACTTTGGTCAAAATACAGGTAGTTTGTAGGTTTGACCAGCATGAAAGGATTTTAAATGACTGAGTGTTGCTGTTTAAAAGTCAGTCAAATAACACCCTTGAAAAATGAGACAATCAATCCTCATATTGTTACTTTTATCTACACTACCTACCTGATTTTTCTCTCTCCTAAAATAATGTAACTTTAAAGCATTACAATCAAAAGCAATTCCAGGCTTACATCTGTATCCTGAATTTTAAAATTTGCATTCTGGACTGGTTGCTATTGAAATAATGAGTTAATTTTGTTATTCAAATTGCAAAAATCTGGGGGCCAGAATTTGATAATAATCTAATGGCCCAATTATTCCCCATTATTTGAAGACCTATGTGGTGTGTCCCATATTCTCCCCTTACAGATCACATGTTCTTCCACAGAGACTAACCCCAAAATCCCAAAAACTAGATCTGGAAGGGGCACAAGGGACGCCTGGTTTATTCATCCTGAAAGTGGAGTGGCAGGTGCAGGGCTAAGCGTGGGGCAAAGGAAGACAGTCAAAGGACTTTGCAAACATGTCATACATTCCCCAAACCATTGACTAGCTATCATTTTAGACGTGAGGTTTTCCTCTCTTTAGGGGCCCATGAAGGTGTGATTCCTGTTCGGGGCACATCCTTGATCAAGTACGAATCGGAAATCAACATTCTGGTTATGCCCAAGTGATCAAATATGCATTGATGTAAATATATATTTAGCATATTGCCCTTACTATGGTCTACTGTATATATATTTACAAACTGAACCCAAGGTGGTTTTCATACAATTTCTTTTTCTGACTTGGATGCTATCAACTATATAAAAAATATAGCAGAAAAGCCTCTCCTGGTGTCAGAGGAGGACAGGATTTGGCCTCTCTACTTCCGGCTCCCCAAGAGCTGAAACCCTGGCAGGATTCTCCTGACTGAAGTGCTCTCCCTGTCTGCTCCCAGCCAGGAAAGGGTTGCTTGGATTTCCAAAACATGTTATTTGTTCAACCACAGCGAGGCACTGCTACTTGCAGGCGAAACTGCAAGGCTGACAGAGCTGTTGCTGGACGTGCAAGAGGGAAAGGAGAAACATGAATCCACGACAGAGGGTGGTAGCCACTAGGGACCTCAGAACTTGTTTGCTGCCGAAATGGGAGACTTGAATACTTTCCCACGTACTCTGAACTTCAGTCTTGCTTTCTTGGACTGTTTCTCACCTCCTTGTCTCAGCATCATCTGCTGGGAAGGAGACTTGAGAGAAAGTTGGAGAAGGTCTACCAATGAGGTGGGGAGGAAGCCCACCCTGATACCTTCGCTTCTCTATTTGTAAAGCCAGGATAATAATACTCATCTTGCTTTCTTCCTTAGGAGAATGTGAAAATGAACATGCAAAAGCAGTAAGTTCTCAGAAAAAATGGTGCTATGTACATTTGAGGGGACATCACTATTATAATAATTCTTGTTGAAGTTTCTCTCTATCATAAAGCCTTCTTACCAATGTGGATTTTTTTTTCAATGTAGATTTTTATGCTTGAAATTCATTGAGCACTAATGGTCTCAAGTTCATTTCAGTTTTCAGCAGGCCTGGAGGAAAGCAATCTCTATATGAAATGTGAAAATTAAAGTACTGTAATAATGAAAAGGTGATACCCACATTCTCAGGTGGGTGTGTAGGTGTGTACATGTTTAGCTATGCGAACCTCCTACAACTTACATCATCTTGTGTTCATTTTGCCAAAGCTCTCAAAGCCCTTTCAGCTCTCTATCTGAATCGTCTAATCCAAAAACCTAAGTCAGATACAGATATGTTTTCCCTGAAGGCTGAAGAGACCAAGACCGAGACCTTCAGTTTATGTTTACTCTCGTATCCTAATATAAAACACAGTCTGATTAATATATATGCTGATAACGAACAGGGACACCTCCCCAGGGAAGCACACATGTTATAATGATTAACCCAGGATTTAAATGAGTTACTCTGATCTCACTGGGAGAAGGTGGCACGTGCCAGGTGAGCGCTCAGAGCATCCCAGTCTCAGACTATTTCACGTGTTGTTAGAGCTACATTGTGGCGCAGTGCAACTCTATGGTCAAATTGCATCATAGCAAATAAATCCATTCGGAGGAAGATGCTCTTGGCTGAGTCCACAACTCGATGACATGGGATGCTGCTATGTTCCTGAGATGGAAACTTGGAGTCAGTACTGCCCAAATCCAACTTTTCCACATAAGAGGCTTCAAAATCCCCATTCAGCGTGTCCACTGCGCCCTCTGAGGCAGTGCCACGTCACAAAGGCATTCGCACCAGTCATCTGTTTTCCTTTTCCTTCTTTTGCCCCTGGATATGATACAAATCTTCCTTTTTATTTTATCATTTTCATAGATTATTTTTAAAGGCAGTGATACCAGCAATACATGGTTGGTGAAACAGTCCTTTTGGTTGATATATGTAAGAGTTTGGTTTAAAAAAAAAAAAGTTAAAAAAAACCAACAGGAAGAACCAAAAACAAACAAGCCTCCCCGCCACCTCCCTCCGCTTGGTGCCACAGACAAGAGTCCAAAGGACATTAGCTGCTCCATTGCACACATTGGAAGGGAGACTTTGCTGTGAGCTCAGACCTTCTAATCGACTGGCAATTCTGCAAAAGGTTTAGAGGATTTGGTTTAACCGTTTCTGCATGTGTTTTTAATGAGCTCATGATGGTTAACAACCAAGGCAGGTTGTGGGTTTCATGGTATTTTCTGACCCGATCCCTCCCTGCTGACCTGAGGAATGGGCACCTGGGGTCCTGTCCTGGCTCACCTACGGGAGTCAAGGTGGTGTGGCCACCTCCGGGCCTGTCTTCCTGCCAGGGATGAATCATGCAGCAGGCAGAGCGGAAGGAGTCTCTTTGCTGACAGCTTTCCATCTGGACTTTGGATACAGCTGATGGTTCACGTAGAGCCTTGGTTAGCTGGAAAGGGCGACGAGAATCAGCTCCCCCATGAGGGATCAGGAGTGTATATAAAACATCAGAAAAAAAAAGGCCCAGGATTTCATTTGCAAATCTCAGAGAAGCATTTCACTCCTGAGTTCAGGTACCTAGGTTTGTGAATGTGTATGACTACAGCTTTGACAAGTCGGCATTTAATAGTCAACAGGATCATTGAAAGCCTCGTTCAGATAATCCAACTGGAGTACACCTGAATAAATACATCCAGCTCAGGTGGCTAAAAGCTAACTCCTTTTGAGTTTAATAATTAAAATAAACAGAGCTATTAAGATGAATTTCAGTTTGTCATGTATAAATGTAAGCGTCTCTGTAAAGGATGGTGTTTTGGGATTCATATAGGACTATGATGGATGGGATGATACGTTTTCCACAGCTATTTAAGAAAAAATGATTATCTTAGTCATGGGGTAAAGTTATGTGATGCATTGCACCATCCAGGCTGTGTCTGGGCCAGTACAGATTTTTTTTTTCTTTTTTTTGTGAAAGATTACTTCTTGGCAAACTAGATATGCAAACGCCAGAATACAGTAAAACCACATTTAATTGGACCTACTTGCCAACTTCTTGAACACAGCTTGGATGATTCCACTGGAGGCTGCTTCTGTTAAAAGCTGGGGGAGGAGGAAGTGGCATATTGACAAGCCTTCAGATCATTTTTTTTTCACTTGAAGTACAATTATGCAATGAGCCAAGTTTGGAAGTATTTTACTATGTTTAATAATTATTATTAAAGATATTGTAAAACATATGCATTTGTGAAGTGGAATGTAATGGGAGTAAAATCATGTCATGAATTTTACTTTGGATTGACTTTCCTATTTTGTTTTTTATTTGACAGCCTTCCAAATTGAGTCTAGCCCAAACCATGCACTCTAATACATATCGTACTTGATATTAAAGTGAGAATATGAGTAATTTATAGAACCCGAGTGAGAACAGGTTTCTTCTCTTGGCCAGCCTATGTGGAATTGCCACCTCTGTTCAGGTAGCAGCTGACACGTAAACCATACACAGAGTGTGAAATAATAGGGACGGAGAAATCTCCACATCCTTCTTCTCCCCAATGAAGCTCCAAAACCTACATGTCCTGGGTACATCTACTGTTCAATAGAAGATCGGGGGCAAGGAGAGGATAACTGGTTTTTTACATCCGTGTGAGTCCAAGAGAATTAGACGTCTCTGGAGGTGTCAGTGGGGGTTCATGACAATCTATAATTCTACTCAGGTGACTCTTAGCTTCAGGTGATGCTAAATTCCACCCTCATCCCTAACTCAGAAAGCTGAGAAGGCATGACATCAGTTTGTTTCACATTTTGAGCTCAAACAAATTTACATTGTCTTTACAGCCTCCTTTTCCAGGGGAAAGAAAAATGTCCCTGAAACTGCACCTTTTGAAACGGAACAAAGGTGCCATCTCGAATGATTAGCCAGACACTCTGGATTCGCCCTGAACCCCACCTGCTCTGTGAAAACCCACAGTTTTTTCTCAGTCCCACTCAAGCTGCTTAGTGGACCCTGTCTTCCAAGTGTGGAGTGAGGTATGTGTCAGTTTGACTTCTGTTTGCCCTGCAGTTTCATTGTTTTCTTCTGCTGTTTCCCAGCAAGGCGGCTGAGGGGAGGGAAGGACAGAACCATGTCGTGCCCTGCAGTGGGCAGCCTTCCCCTCGGGTGAGAATCTCAGCGGTGTCCCTGGGTGTGATCTGAATGGGTGCCGAGGGCTTGGGGGAGCCTGGTGCAGCTCTGCTGTGGCGTGGGGTGGACTGCAGCAGTGTGAGCCTTGCGTCTGCAGAGGGGACATGAGGACATCTGGACTGTGTCCCTGTGCACCGGGCTCCCACTGCAGGCCTTTGAAAATCCTGCCGCACCAGCCCCTAGCGCCTTGGCACTTTCTCCCTGGAGAATTTAGAAGAGGCAGTGCCCTTCATTTCTTGGACCTCTGGAGCCTCCACACAAGCAGGGCTGCCCAGGAGCAGGGCGATTCAGAGACCCAGGAGGCTTTCTGCAAAGGGCCGGTTTCTATGCCCGGAACTTGGAATGGGTGACATGCATTCTCCTCTCCAGTCCTCTGCTAACTGGCTGTGCCATTTTGAACAAGGGACTTCACCTCTCTGATGCCTTCTTTTTCTTCAGTTTTCACATACACCTCTTGGGCCAAAGAACTCTGAGCTGCTTTCCAGCTCTAAATTCTCGGGTAGTTAGACCTGTGTAACTGCCATGCTGATTGAACTGGGGCTGAAAACTGGGGCTCATAAATATTTTTCCAGTTAGAGTAAAAACGGTGACTAATTTGCTGCTCAGGCTCCTGACGCTCCCTGGGATCAAAGGCACATTCACTCAGAGGAGGGAGGGCCCGGGCAGGGCTGGGAGCATGTCCACTGGCCTTTGGAGTTTCGATATCCGACCATATTTACATGTGCACATACCAGACATGTGCTAGACATATGCTTCCTTGGCTTTGGGCAAGCCCAGTGAGTTTTGAGTGCATTTCTATTTTTTAATAGGAGAAACCTGAGGGACCTAAGTGGTTCTATCAAGCAAGTGCTTCTTTAGTTTCGTGGTCTATTTATCTATTTAGTTTTGTACTACACACCTACTTTGGGGAAAGGGGATGAGGAAAATAGCACCTGTTTTGTTATTGTGCGTTATTTTAATTAGCAGTGAACTTAGTGGAGGGGGCTCCCTGTCAGTCCTGCAATGTGGTTTTCTGCGTGTTTAGCTCCTCGGCAGTCTTGGTTGGACAGCTCCCTGCTGTCTTCTAGGACAGCACAGGGCTTTGCGTCCGAAAAGACCAGCTCTGGTGGATAAGCACCTTCCCTAGGAAGAGGCATGCCCACGACCACAGCTGGGGGTGTGGTTCGCGGAATCTGGAGTGTCCAAGGGGGTTGGTGACAGGTCTACAGATTGAAGATCATTGGAGTTAGGTAGGTCACCAAAGGAGAGCACACCACACTCACAAGCGGGCTCCAAAACTGGGGAAGACCAAATTCTTAGTGACTGTCATAAAAATGCCATGTTCCACCACTGGGGGCCAGGCCACTGACCCAGTCATTCCCGGTGTTTCTAGCATGTACTTAGGGCCATCCTACTATGGAGGAGTGAGTGTGGACTCATTTCTACAAGAGTCAACTCAAATATTTTCGCTTTTATATTTTACGTTCTGAAATCACAAAGTAAAATGGTTGAGGAATTCAAGATTAGCATGTAAGCGAGACTGAAATAGGACTGCATTCTTGTATTAGTTAAAACTCTTCTGGTTGCAAGGAACAGGAATCCAACTTAAGCTAGTTTAAGCCAACGAAGAATTTTATTATAAGGCTACTTGGACTCAGTGAAATCCAAAAGTGAAATATGGATAGGCCTTGGGAGCGGCTAGGAGAAAGAGCTCGAAGGCTGTCAGGATTTGTTCTCCTTTCCTTGCCTCTGATTCTCTTTCTGCTGATTGGCATTTTCTATTCCTCAGTCCACATGGTGGAACAGGGCTGCCAACTGCTTCTGCATTCACATGTCTTCATTTTCAGACACCCAGGGACAGGCTGACTTCTTTTGTCAGTTGCAGTTCCCAAATTCTGGGGGAGAATTCTGATTGGTCTGTTTGGATCGGGTGCCCACTGCTCGACCAATGGGCTGTGCCAAGGGCAAGGCCCGTTGTACCAACCTGCAGGCCCCATGGTGGTCACACTCAAGTGGTGGGCACGTATGTGGGAGGGGCAGGGCGTGGTCCCCTGGGTTCAGGGGACAGATTCCCTGAAATGAGGCTGGTGCTAGGTTTACAAAACAATAGGGGCCTATTACATTTCTCTACTGAAATTAAAGGAAAATGATGACAAAATATTATTTATCTGGAGGTGACAATAATATGTTCTACCTTGGGGTCTAACAGAAGTTATTAATCTCTAACCGTGGCTCAATAGTTAAGTGACATATGTATGATTTTTTAAGTACTGTAAAACATTAATTTTCATTCAATTTAGTTCATCTACTCTCTCTCAAGTTACCCATTGTCTTGTAATCTTGGAGCATATTTGTGTACATTTTTATGAACCTGCCTGGTGAGGCCACAGAACTCAATTCTGACCTTACCGCCTGGCTGTTTCATAGTGACCCAGGTGCCCTGTGGACGAGGCAGGGGTGATCAGACGATGGAGCGCAATGGACGGAGAAGACCGTCCTCTCTTTCTACATGTTGGGGACATAGGAAGGGGGCCGTGCAACAAAGAGGCGAGAAATGCATTCTCTCCCCGGGGACATAGGAATGCATGAGTCCAGAGCTTTGGTTAATGTGAATGAGGTGCTCAGAGCCAGGTGTTGGCTCCCTAACAAAGCTGCATTAACCCTCTCAGATGCAGCCAGTGTCACAGCTCGAAAATGCACCTGCCTGTTGGAAGGAGAGAGTTTTAAATGGCAGACACAGACGGTTTGGGACGTGTGGCTCATCACTCCTTAGGCACATGCTGTCCCATTGCTAAAGATGCAGAATAATCAGTCTGAAGAAGCCTACTGGTTAGAGTGAAGTCCTCACGGCCCAGCAGGAGAAGCAGAAGCCTCACTGATGCAGAGTGTTACAGACTCTGGAGAATGGGAGTCTTTCAGGCACTGTGGATTTCAGGATTGCTGTTTTTGCTCAGATCACCGTGATCTGCATTCCAGGGCCTTTGGAGACTGACAAAGGAGGTTGCCTCTTTTCCAGTTCTTGTTGATTTTCTCCTCATCCTGCCTGCCTCGTGGGAGGCAGCTGGGAAGACAGGATAGGACAAGAGTTAGGGCTCTGAAGGTGGCAGCAGTGGGTTCAGACCCCGGCCTCCCTGATTCACGGCGGTGAGCGGGGGCAGGCGTTTCCTCTGCAATAGAGAGTCTGTAACTCCCGCTAGAAGGGCGTGAGGATTGGCGAGATGATGCCTTTCAAGCAGCGGAAGCATGGCATCTGCCAGGACCTTTTCAGTCACAGGGGACAGAAAATGGACTCAGACTAGCTCGGGAAATGAAGGGAATTTATTAGCTCATGTATTGGGGAAAGCTGGAGGTGGCACTGGCCTCAGGGCTGACTGGGTACCAGGACACAGTTGATGACATGAAGTTCATTCTCATTCTCTTCCCCACCCGTTTCTTGGGTTTACTTCTGTATTTACAGCTGCAGGTGGATTTTCCTCACATGATGGGGGAACTGGGCACGGACAAAGATGGAGCTAGCTGGCCTTGTCCTGTTAGTGACCCCAGGAGGAAGAGATGGCATCCTCTGAACATCTGTGTTTAAATCCCAAGGGAAGAATCTAACCTGATCTAGATGATATCCTTACCCACAAGCCAGCCACTGCTACCCGGAAAATGGGGTAACTGAGGGGGCCATATAATGGCTTCTTTACAGCCCCTGTTAGTATAAGCCTTACTACAAGCCTCCCAGAGGTGGAAATAGAACTATACCAAGTTTGAGGGGCCTACACAGAGGCGAGGAAGATTTTCCCAGGGAACCAAGGATAGTTTCTAGTTATGGGTTCCTGCCTCGGGAAGGCAAGTTTGAGTTGGGTGTGGGAGGGTCGGAAGAAAGTGCTATGGCAGAGGGCAAATATTTTTTAAGTGACAATTGTACACTTGGCCCAGTCCTCTAGAACTGACTTATCGGTGAATGAAATCACGGCACAAAAAAATTATACTAAAGTGGCCTAAGTGTTATGTCGCAAGCAGGGACACACAGGAAGGGGAGTCTAACCTGGGTGACGTGTCAGAGAAGGTGTTTCAGCAGAAGTGACAGGAGAGTGGGAGGTGGTCACACAATAAGAGGGAGGAGGAGTGTTTTGTGCTGAGGGAACGGCAAGTGCAAAGGCCCAGAAAGAGAACCAGGCAGCTCTGAGGAGCCTGTTAGTTCTGTCTCAGGCCAGTCAGTATGTCTGGGAAACTGTGGGGAAAGGCATATTCATTTCCCAGGGCTGCCATTACAATTTACCACCATCTTGGTAGCTTAAAACTGCAGAAATGTATTCTCTCATAGTTCTGGGGGCCAGAAAGCCACGATCCGGAGGTCAGCAGGGCTGCACTCCCTCCAGAGGCTCTAGAGGAGACTCTTCCCTTGTCTCTGAAATCCTGCCATCTAGCTGCGCACCACGCTCTGCCTCCTCCATGTGGCCTTCTACCCGCGTCTCTGTCAAGGACACTTGTAATGAGATTTAGGGCCCACCAGGTAATCCAGGGTGATCTTCTCTTCTCAAGGTCCTTCACTTAACTGCATCTGCCAAGACCCTTTTTCCAAATAAGGTCACATGCACAGGGTCCAGGTGCTAGGATGTGGACATGTCTTGTTTTTGCAGGAGATGGGGGGCATCGTGCAATCCATTATAGAGGGCGAGCAGTGAGAGAAGCTCTGGACTGATAAGCAAGGCCAGGTCCTAGAGAACCGGGACCTCATCCCAGAGCAGGCCAGGGACACTTCAATCTGCATGGCAGAAAGCACACTCTCGTTGTTTCGTGCACATGGACTGGGGGTAGATGGACAAGGAGATGGAAGCAGGGCCGTGGTCCATCAGGAGACTGTTGCTGTGGTTCAGGTGAACATGAGGAGGGGCCGGGTTAAGATAGCAGCTCAGCGAGGGATGGAAAGAAGTGGATCACAGATCGACAGGACTTGGAGTTGATTGGCTGTGGGGTGGCAGGTGGCAGGATGGAGGCTTATGGGTCATCATGGATCCTGTATCATTATGCTGTGTCGCCTCCATAATTTATGATTTTCCAGATGGAAGGAGGAAAGAATGTTGCCTCTGGAATTGGCTAACCCTGGGTTCAAATCCCAATGCTTCCTTCCACTTTCCAGCTTCTTGAACTTGGCTGTGTTTCTTTTCCCTGAGCCTCAGTTTTCTCCTCAATAAAATGGAGATAATACTGACTTCCTAGGACTCTTGGAAGAATTAAATGATGACACACGCAGGGTGCTTGGCCCAGGGCCCAGACCACCACGTGGGCACCCCAAATGTGCCAGTTCCCCCTCCTGTCCTTGCTTGACCAACCCCCTTTCCTGCCCGGACTTCCCCCCACGGTTCAGCTGCGCCCACCTCCTACGTCTCTCCCATCTGCTTCCTGGGCAGCTGGCTCCCCCCACCTGCAGCCTTTCTCTCCTGGGACCTGCCCACAAATTACCATCTCCACTGTCCTGGAACCTACAATACATATTTTCTCACTTGTTACTACTAAAGCAGCACAAGCTGTGAAATGGGCGGTATTCACCCTTGAAGAGGGACCCAAATACTTGTCTAATTTAGTCCCTGCTGTAATTCATTCATTCACTCATTCCTTCCTGCATTTACGCACCCACTCGCTCACAAACACTCAAAGTGGGCCAGGCATTGTGCTGGCACTGGGTGTTACTGTGGTTCCCACCTCCTGAGTTTTCTAATTTCACCTGGCAACCAACCTTCTCTTTCTGCTCCAGGATTTTCCTGATACAGATTTCATGGCTTCTCTCTCTGGGTTTGGAATCTCCGCAGGTAAAGCAAGGAGGAACATGAGTTAGACTCTCCAGTCTAGTCCGGGGGTGAGAGCACACTGGGAAACACCACCTGAGTCCCAGGAGATGGAATGGCAGCCAGTCTCCCCTTAGCCAACACCAGCTCTCCGTCCTGCCTCTCAAGCGGATTTCCAGTCTCATCTGCAAAGCTCTGCCTCGCTCATCTCTTGCTCTTCTCCTTCCTGTTCATACTTGTTGCTCTTCTAAGCGGAGAGGGCAGGACTAAAACTGTATTTACTTACAATGATGTTTCAGGAGCGTGAGCATAAAACCTGTGTGGCTCCCTGGGGCTGGACCTGTGCGAAGGGTAAAGGGTCCCCCCACATTCAGCCCCACTGGGGGATGTGGCTTGTTCTTTCAGGTGGTGGAGAGGCCTCTGCTCTTCAGCGTCTGGCCACCTGGAGCCTCCTGGTTCTCAGGGGACATTGATGCCAATGCGTGTGTTCCTATGGGAGACACAAATGTCAGGAGCCCGCTTCATAAAGGGACAATCTCTCAGACTGTCCAAGGGGTTTGTTGTTCAACCTAGAAGAGTATGTAGACACAGCTTCTTTAGGCCTCATTGGTTGATTCCAAAGTCAATGAAAAAAGACCCAATAAAGGATTTTATAGCTAGAAAGGAATTTAGATTCTCTCAGGCAAATCTTTCATTATCGGGCATGGAAATTAAGACCCAGAGAGGTTAAGTGAGTGGCCTAAGGTCACACAGCAGACTCGTGGTGGAAAGATAACCGTTGGTTTTGCCTAGTGCCTCTTCTGCCATCCAGCACTACTGAGGATGGTAAAGGAGATGGCTCATCTGCAGCCCGCCGAAGTGCTAGGAATGGTCAGTCAGCTCTGGTTTGATAGAGCAAACTGCAGGGCAGTTATTTCCAACAGTGTTCATGATCTGGGAGACACACAGCCAATCTATACGTACCCTTTGCCAGGAGTCAGACTTCCCTGGTGCCATGTGGGCAACACCCCGTGAGCAGCTTCGGCCCTGTTTCAGTTCCGCTGTGCATTAAGGGATCAGCTTACGTTTAATTGAAGTCTGACATATTCTGAGCTGAGGTGGCCTTGCTTCGGCTTTTTTAAAAAAGTGTGCAGCTTTGGCCTAGGAGTTTGAGTTTCCTATAGGAGGTTCCAATCCCCGAGGGAAGCGGGCCTATTACTTTCTAGAGGCTTTCTGAATTGAGCACAAAAGCCTGTGTGTTTGCCTTCTTCGTTGGTCCTTTCTCAGAAGTGTTGAGTTCCTCAGATTCCAAGGAGGTGTGGTTGAGAGAGCTGAGCCCTGGGGAAAACGGGCGGGTGGGACTGCACTTCACTCTAGCAGCCCCTCTGCCCCCATCCTCAGAGGGCTGGTACCACAGGGTTCCCTATCCCGCTCTCCCTTGGAGTTGAGAATGGAATGAGGAAGGGATTGGGAAGTGCCTGGCAAGCAGCGACCCTCCATGTAAATGCCAGCTATTGCTATTGCTATTGTTATTGTTCTCACGACTCCCCCATCGTCTGCACCACCCACAGACCACTGCCCTATGAACACAGGGACCTGGAGAAGAGGGAATGGGATAGTGGGATAGAGGCAGCAGAGTGTGAAGGTTCGCGAGGGAAATCAAACAGCTCACAGCCCTACCATGCTCAGCTCCCTGCCTGCAAAGTCCTTCCTGGCGTCTGACTCTGGATGTCCTTCTTCCCCGACTCTGCACTTACTGCCTCTTATCCCATGCTGACATCCCTGGGGCCCAGTCATGACCATTGCTGCTGAGACCCTTCTATGAGTCAGGCACTTGACATTGAACATCTCTTGCAATTCTCACATCGACCTTAAGCAGTGGATGCCTTCCTGCTATTGCGGATGAGGAAATGGGGTTCACAGGAGCTAAGTGGCTTCTCCAAGGTCACCCCTGGAGGGACAGTGCAGAGAGGCAGGCCTAGGTCCACTTACTGAGACTGCTGCTGGCACTAAGGTAAGATGTGGCCAGTGACCCTCAGCGGCCATGTAGTTGAGGGACGTGGGCATTTTTCTTTTCTCAGGTAGACACTTCTGTTTTCCAAATCTATTTCAATGAGCCTGCACTACTTGTGTGATTGAAAATAGCACTAATGATCACTGAGAGCGCACAGGCACTTACTAAGCACTGGACATGTGTCATCTCACTTATCCGTCACACGACTCTGGCTGAGGATCCTATGATCATCCTTGCTTTTTAGAGGAAGAAACCAAGCTGTAGAAATGTCAACTCCCCCCCCCCCCCCCCCCCGCCAGTCATACAGAGCCAGGCCTAGGTCTGGGGGACCTGACTGAGCTTACTTCTTCAAGTGGAAATGAAACTTTGTCTTAGGAATGAAGAAGCATTCCATTTAATATGAAATGTCCCGAGTAGGCAAATCCATAGAAACAGAAAACAGATTAGTGGTTGCCTGGGTGGGGTGGGAGGGGTGATGGGTGGTGAGTGACTGCTCATGGGTACAGGGTTTCCCTTTGGGTGATGAAATATTCTGGAATTAGATAGTGGCGATGGTTGCACAACATTGAGAATGTACTAAATGTCACTAAGGGTAAATTTTATATTTGTATTTTACGACCATTTGAAAAAAGGCAAGAAAAGAGAAAGTTATTACAAATCATTTCCAGGGGTAGTTACATTTTGGAAGCTCTTTTCAAGAAGGAATACAATTTCATGACTATAGAAAAAGAATAAGAGTAAGAGAAAGCCCGTGGGTCTGGGGAACCCTAAAGACCGGGGTGGGAATCAGATGGCCATTAGAATTATTGACTCTGCTGACGGGTCTGCAGGTTGGAAAATCTCACTGTGTAAGGGTGACAATGTGCTGAGTGCTAAGCGCTTCACGAGGATCGTTTCATTTAACGCTCATAATAACCCTGGCCATAGTTACTTTTATCACACCCATTTCATGGATGAGAAAACTGAGAGGTGTAGAAAGGTTAAATGACTTGCCCAAAGTCACGATGCCAGTAAATGGCAAAGCTGGGCTTTGATTCCAGGTGGTCTGACCTCCAGGTCCACACTCTAAACTATAACCATCATAGATCTGCCTGTCCTGTGCTGTCACCCGGGAGTGCAACAGGATCCGCTTTAACTCAGTGAGAACATTTCCCGGCTTTACCCTTCCTGCTTCACCAGTAATAGCTTGTCCAGCAGAGATAAGTGCTTTGGAAATATTGAGCCTGGGGAAACTGCTGAACATGGGAACCCCACAAGGCTATGCTTGACGAATCGCATTCAGAGAAACCTTGTGTCCTGGAGTTGCATCTGCTGGGAAACGGGAGAAGACGTGAGCTTCTTGTCAGTTGTACCCAGTGGAGCACCAGCTGGGCCTCCTGACTGTGGTCCTGTCTCTGGTGGGCCTGGTGGCTGCCACCCTGGCTGTGGCATGATGGCCCACACCGTGATGGCCACTGCCGCTGCCCAGGAAAGGTGAATGGGGGACAGCTCCACCCAGGTGGGACGACAGAGCATTTCAAGATTGAAAAACAAAATAAAATGCCAAACCCACCATCCTCTACCATAACTATTTTTAAAAGTCCTACGGGGTTGGAGTTATACTCTCTCTGTGTGAAGAGACACCAGTGCAAGCCACTGTCAGTTTTATCACTCAAGTTCTCTTTGGATAAATAACAACCCAAACAGCAAGAATAACCCAAGTCTAGGCAAACATCTGCTGTCCACCTAAGGGCTTGGGGCAGAAGCACAAAACCTCAGATCCTGAAACTGCGGAGGACAAAGAGACAAGACTGTCCTTTGGTCATTCCTGAAGTCCATCCCAGGGCCACCCACAACCACTTGCTCTGTTCTTCTCATACCCACGTCCCCATCAGTTCATGGCACTGGCCATGTGCTCCTGTGCCCTGTGCAGGGCTGGGCTGCCTTCTGCCTGGACCCTCACAAGAGCCTCCCAACTGCATTTTCTGCTTTAGGATTCGTCCATCGTTACCAAGCCATTAACCACCACATCAGCGTGAAGCTTCTGAAAACACAAGTCGGGTCAACTCTCCCCTGTGTTCCGAATCCTGCAGTGGCTCCACTTCATTCACAGAATAAAATAGTACAAACTCCCCAGCCTAGCATTCATTGTACAAGTTCGTCTGGTTTCCTCCAACCTTTCATTCATTACTTATTCAACACATATCTCTCCATGTGCCAGGCATTGGGATCAGATCACCACTGTGGATGCCTAACAACAAACTCTGGGTGCCTCTCTCAAGGATCTCCCAGTGTAATGGGGTCCGCAGACAGGGTGCTTTGGAACTACATAGCCCGAGCCCCTAATCCAGTCCCAGGATGTCCATGAAAGCTTCTGGGGAAAAGCGACTTGTCTACAGTCACCTGAAGAAGGCATAGGAGGTGAGCCAGGTAAAGGCAAGTGGGTGTGGGCTGGACAGGAAATGGAGAGGGTACAGGATAGCGAAAGGCCCAGAGGCAAGAGAATATGAGCAATTCAATATGGTTTCAGCCTATGAGAGGAAAGGGACAATAGAAGGGAGTGGGTCCAGATTGCAAAAGACTTGAAAAACCTGTCCGGGAATTCAGACTTAATCCTGGGAGCAACAGAGGCCATTGAAGTGTTTAAGCAGGAGAGTAATGTGAACAGATTTGCATGTGAGAAAGCTCATTCTGTCTGCAGTTTGGAGAAATGGTTGGAGAGGAGGAGGGAGGCAGGGAGTTAGTTAGGAAGCACTTTCAGTGAAAGTGACCATGGCCTTGGCGGCAGATGGAAGTGGATAGATATGAAAGATGTTGGAGATGTTGAGTTGGCAGGTCTTGGCAGTTATTTCAGGTAGAGGGTGAGAGGGAGGGAGGGAGGTGACAAGCCCATTTCACGGGTTTCTGGCTTGGGCAACTGTGTAGATGAAGGGAACATAGGATGAGCAGGTCTCAGGTCTGGATGGGGGTGGGGGGGGTGAGCTCAGCTTGGGACAACATGGGATCCAGTGTCTGTGACGCACTGAAATAGTCACTGTGATTGAGAAAACACAGAGAGCCTAAGACAGAACCTGAGGGACACCAGTGTTTAAGGATGGGCACGCGAAGGAGGGCCTGCAACCAAGACAAAGAGGGAGGGGGCACGGAGGCAGGGGGACAACTTTGGGACGTGGGTCCTGGGTCAGGACACCAAAGAAAATAAGGACAGAAGAGTGCTGTTGGGTGTCTTTAATAAGGAGACTGCTGACAACCTTGGCACGAGAAGTTTCCGAGGAGTTGGTGCTGGTGGGGGAGAAGCCAGATTGCAGTGGGTTGAGAAGTCACCCGAGGTGACACAATGGAAACAGTAAGTGAAGACGATCTGTCAAGAACTTTCAGCCAAGAATGGAGAAGAAAACGAACGGTCTGAGTCTGGAGAGGAGAAATCTTCTAAAGACCTTTTTCTTTTCTTATTCTCCCCCCACCCGCCATCTCCCTCAACGGGGGATCATTACTGCGCCTTATTGGGCAGGGGCCAGTGGCGCAGGAGCAGGTCAGGTCCAGGAGGTAGAGGGAATGGTCCATAGAGAAAGCTGTTGGGAGGACCCACTGAGTCTAGGAGGAGAGCTGGGCCCTGGGAAGCCATGCTCCTCTATCACTGTTGCGAAGAGGACAAGAGGCGGCAAATGCACACTCGCCTGGGGGTTTGGGACAGGACTTGGGGACATCACCGTCTCATCCTCCCCAGCCTTGCCTGGCATTGCTCCTGCGCACAACAGGCCACACACACACCTTCCCACGTGGGCCCGACCTTTCTCCACTTGACGGCGTTTGCTCAGCAGTTTCCTTTTCCGCCGGCCCTTCATTCTATCTTTACATGCAGAGGCGTATCCAGACTCTGAAGTGTACTCAATTTGGGATAGCCTTTTTAAGAAAAAGAATGCTAAAATATATTACTTTGGCAAATTTTATAAAACCATATGAAAACGTGAAACATTTCTGTGGCTCATCTTAGGACCCTGAAAGGAACCCGTGTAAGTTAGGGTCCCTGAAGGCCAAACTTCTTAGGGTCATGTTAAATCCTCTTCTATCCAAATGCTAACATCCTATGCAAACTTGAACAACGGCAACAACATCAAACAAAACAGCACAAACCCCCAAACAGCAAACTTCTTCCAGGAAGCCACTGAAAATGGAGGGATGTAAGGAGAACCTTGGTTTTCTCATTTGAAAAATGGAGCTAAGAGCATCTAGGTCTTTGCCGTGATGATTCAATAAGGTACCATCTGGCAGAGAACCTGACGCAGTTCCTTTCCCACAATTGGTGCTTAATAAGTGATCACTGAAGAAACAGAATAATTAGGAACCTAGCTCCCTTTCCTCCCGTGTCCCTTTGACCTGCATGTTACTTCTTTGATCTGCTCATTTTACCCTTCCCAGGAGACTCCACACACCTTGCGCGTGTCTTGTTATCTCGAGTCCTTACAAGGTCTATCCATGTGTCTTGCGTGTAGCAGCACTGGATCTATTTATTGCATGAATGGATGGATGGATGAATGAATTGTGGTGTAAGAATCATTTCATTAAGAAGGAAGTTCATCGTTAGGAGGCTTGCCGAGAACTCCACCTGAATGAGTTTTCCAGTTGAAGCTGTCAACTCTCAGTGCCCACACTGGTGATCAGTTAACAGAAGAACAGGAAGGACTGCAGCTGTGTCATGGCAGATAACACACACTTGGCTGAGGGAGCAGGACGTGGGGAAGGCAGGAGTTGGGACTTCAACCAACATTCAGAGTTCGTTGGCAGAATTAGGAACCTTAAGACAGGACCGTGTGGAACATTGCTTAGGCTAAGCTTGATAAATTCGAGTCCCCCCAAACCAAGCAAAAACTGTCAAGTGCAATTCCGAAAGATGAGTCTAATGAATATGCAGTGTAAGATGGGTAAGTTTCTGACTCTATTCATTTTGAATACATTACTGCTCAGAGAGAGCTCATTTACCAGAGCGACCCGTGTAGGGAGAAATGCTTTACTGTTTACTTTTCAAAGGGCTGCTGTGCAGATTAAGCGAAAGAAATGATATAAAAGTGTTTGGTAAACTGTAAATGCCACAGAATTATATTTTATTATTGCTACTATAGCCTCTCTAGCCTGAACTCACTTCCTCCCCTCATGGGGCACCCTCTTCTCCCATCCCTCTCTTCTCACAGACTGCATGTCCTAGCGATATCTTTGAAGTATCGTCATTCCCCAAACACATGAGTATGTTCCTAGAGTTCATTGTTCCGCGTGGCCAGGGTGGCCTGCTCTGCCCCCTGCCCCCCTCCCCCGACACACGTGTCTGTCTGTTTCCCAGATTCTGAGGTCCTCGAGAACAGAGGCCATGCCCAATTCATTTCTATCCTTCAGGCCCTAGAACTATACCTGGCACGTAGTAGGAACTCAGTAAATGTGTGCTGGATAGATTATGCTCTAATATGATGAGAAATCATTCTTCTATAATAATTTCGTATGGACCATTTTGTTTTATGACCTTCTTCAGGAAGGTAAATTTAGTTCCCAAGACACCACCCCCTTCATTATTCCTAGGAAAGCAAGGCCATGAATAGTTCTTGTTATTCTACAAATCTTGAAAAAGTGACCCATTTCCTTCTGGAAACCACAGTATTCCTGCTCAGATGTAACTTCTAAACCACTCTTAATACCACATTGAGGGAGGCAGCTCTTTGCAGTGGAAAAAGCCCCAACAAGATATCCGAGGAAGTGGGTTTAAATTCACGTGATCTTGTCTGAAACCCTTCTTAGAGGCTCAGTTTCCTGTTGTGTAAAGTGAAGCTAATAATCCCGCCCTGCCTCCTTAGTGGAGCTGTTCTCAAGGTCAAGGGGATAACGCATGCATGTACGAAAGCCCTGCATCCTGTGCTCCCTCCTTCCAGGACAGGCCTTCTAGACAGGACCTTGGTAGACACAAAAGACATTTATTGATAAACACTGGTAAAGGGTCACAAATGAAAGGGCGTTGCTAGGAAAATGTGGAACAACAACTCTCCCTGGGGGCACATCAGTGGTAGTTGTTACCACATAGATTATCCTGGGATGGGCAAATGGGACCACTAGAGGGAAAAGCAGGGCTTAAAGTACAGAGGAGAAAATTCTGGGGCCTCCACTCCTCCCTCCTGCCTTTATGACAGAGGAGCCTGGTCCCAGGGACCGTCTTCTCCTGTCTCCTCAGAACCTTGCACTGTGTTGGTCACCTTCCTATTCAACATGTCCCTCAAAACTGGGTCTTCCCACTTTGCACATGCAATCAAGTGAAGATGAGGTCATTGGGGTGGGTCCTAATCCAATGACTGGTGTCCTTATAAGAAGAGGGAAGTTTGCACACAGACGTGAACAGGGAGAAGAAAGCCACGTGACGATAGAGGAAGAGATTGGAGAGAGGCATCCCCAAAACCAGGAAGGGTGAGGATTGCTGGAAGCCACCAGGAGCCGGGAAGAGGCAAGGAAGCATCCTTCCCTAGAGCCTTCAGAGACAGCATGCCCTACTCACGCCTTGACTTTGGACTTCTGGCTTCCACAACTGTGAGAGAATACGTTTTTGTTTTTTAAGCCACTGAGTTTGTGGTACTTTGTTACGGCGACACGAAGACACTAATACAGTCCCCTTTCAGGCTCATCCTACATTAGATATAAGTTTCCCTAAACACTTAGTTCCAGACTTCTCTTCATTTCTCAGCATATCCTCCTCCCCAAGTGACCTCATCCACATCTACGCTTCAGCTGTGGCTTCTCCACCTTAAAGCCTCTCCATCTTGTAGCGCTCGACTCAGACCTGACTCCCACAGGGAGGCCTTCTGCAGCAGATGCAGCCGGCGTCCACCCACACCCCCCGGCCCTCCTCCCTCCCACTTCAGCTGCTTACTGAGAGCTGCTACTCTCCGCCCGAGCGCTTTCTCGGGCTGCAGCCGTATGTATGTGAGGGAAGGCGGTGGGGGAGGCCAGAGCACTGCAGGAGGAACTCCTCCAGGGGCCACCTTCCACCAAATTATACCCAGCAAACCTGTACTGATCGATGGGAGCTGGGGAACAGACAGCCCAGCTTCCTCCCCCCCTGGTGACCTAGAGCTTCTCCTGGAGGTCCCAGCAGACTAAGCCTCACTTGCCCACGGGGCAACCTGCTCATGAACTTGCTCTGTATTGGCTTTCTTCTGTGTCTCATGTCTCCACTCTCCTACCGAGCTTCCTGAGGTCACCTCCCAAACAGGGCCTGATCAGTTGCCCTCAAATCCTTACCTCGGGGTTTGCTTCTTGGGAAATCTGACCAAGAACCTGTATCTGAATTACCAGCCTGAGACAGGTTCTCCAGTAATTCTTTCTGATAGCACAGTGGGCCATGGCTGAATAGCAGCTATTACAATTTATATGCACACATTTCTTTTTGGGATTATTTGAGTGATGTCTGTTTCCCGTGCTATAGAAGTGGTCAGCAAACAACAGCCCTCAGGCCAAAGCAGACATACTATTCATTTCCATATTGTCTATGGCTCCCTTTGGGCTACAACAGCAGAGCTGAATAGTTTCAACAAAGACCTTATGGCTTGCAAAACCAAAATATTTACCATCCAACACTTTGCAGAAAACATTTATTGACCTCTGTGCTAGTCTGTAAGTTTGTATCAGTCAGCTTTGGCTGTGTAAGAAACCACCCCAAAACTTAATTGTTTAAAACAACCACCATTTATTTATCTCACAATTCTGAGCTGGCTAGGTAGCTTTTCTGGTTTAGGACTGATCAGCTGATTTCAAATGTGTCAGTGCTCAGCTAGTGGGTCAACTGGAAGCAATGACCCTAGTATGGCCTCACTAATATTTTAGAAGTTGGCAGCTATTAGCCAGGAAGACACAGCAATTGGGTCTTATATCTCTCACCATCCAGCAGGCTAGCTTGAGCTCCTTCACATGGTGGTGACAACAGGGATTCTAAGAACAGCCGGAAGGGATTAAGCACAAGGCTTTTTCAAGCCTCTAATTGTACCGTGTGTCCCTGAAAAGAAAATAAGACCTAGCTGGACAATCAGTTTTAATGCATCTTTTGGAGCAAAAATTAATATAAGACCCGGTATTATATTATATTATATTATATTATATTATATTATATTATATTATATTATATTATATTATATAAGACTGGGTCTTATATTAAAGTAAAATAAGACTGGGTCTTGTATTAATTTTTGCTCCAAAATATGCATTAGAGCTGATTGTCCAGCTAGGTCTTATTTTCAGGAAACACGGTATCATGTTGACTAACATCCCATTGGTCAAATCAAGTCACAGGGCCAACTAAGTTCAGAGTCAAAGTGGGAAGTCACTCAAAGTGCATGATGGGGGTGGGGATACAGAGAAGGGAAGAGTCTGTAGCTACTTTTACAGCTCACCATGAAGCTCTACGAGGGCACAGGCCTCACCATTCTGTGTTGAAGGGAAAGCATAGTGCCTGGAACGCAATAGGTACTGAATAAATATTTAGTAAGTAAATGTATAAACTTTAACTGTTTCAGTAACAACTATCTTTTATTGAGACTTTACTATATAACAGGTGCTGTTTTAAATATTTCACATGTATTACCTAATGCTTACCATATAAGGTAGACCTTATCAGTACCATTTCAGATACAAGAAAACCGAGACTTAGAATCAGTAACTTGCTCTATATAAACACAGGTAATGAGAGGAATCAGAATTTGAAATAAATTTAACTTCAAAATCTGTGCTATTAACCAATTACTTGAGGATGCTATTTTTTTTTCCTTTTACTAAAAGCTTTACATTTCTTATAGCTTAGTTTTTTTCCTTTATTTTATTATTTTAATTTTAAGGTGGGAAATGGTGTTCTGTTTCTCCTGGCCTCCTCTGCCTCACCTCCTTGGAGGTCCAGAGGTCCTGTAACACCTCATAACAGATCTCCCCTTCCAGTGCCAGCCCCATACCTAAACTCACTGTTCTTGACAGCTCAGCAAAGTTGAGGACCAACACTTCACCCAAGAGCACAATAAATCCAGCCCTAAAGGTCTCCTCTGACAAGGCTGAAACAGCCTTGTTATTTTATCTCTCAAATCTTTCAGTCCTTACATGAGGGAATCCATGGGTCAAAATCAAAATGGTCTCTCTTAAGCATAGTCTTCAAAATGACCACCATTTTCTTAGAAGTCAATAACTAATCAACACCACAAACATTCATTTAGCACTTACCATATTCCAGATATTACACTATTCCTGATAAGGGACCGTAAGCAAACATGAGTCCCTGTGTTGAAGACATTCATCTAAACATAATTATTTGACAATGTATTGAATGTACTGGTGGAGACATAACCAAAAAGTACAGAAGAGGGGCCCTGAACTCAGTTGGGTGGTGGGAGTTAAAGGGAGGCAAGGGAATTCTCTTATATGACCTTTAGAATCCAATTCAGGCTCAAACAAGGCTGAGCTTCCAAAACAGTACAATTCAGTGGTCAAGTTCACGGACTGAGGGGTGAGATATACTTGGGTTAATATGCTTTTTCTGCCACTTATTAGGTATGCAGTTTTGGAGAAAAATAACTTCTCTAAGTCTTAGTTTCCTCATTTATAAAATAGCTAAGAATAGCATCTGCTTTATAAGGTTTTTGTGAGAATTAAATAAAAAAATATATACATCAAGTGCTTGGCACAATTTTGGGTGCATAGCAAATGTCCAAAAAGTGATAAATGTTATTAGTGGTTGAGGCAGTAGTAGTGCTGGTGGTAGCCTTTTCAACTCTATTCATCATTTCATTCATTCAACAAATATTTGCTAAGTGTCTGCCATATGTCAGACTCTATGGGAGATAGTACAAAAATGACAAGACACACATCATGGTCTCAAAAGGCTTAGAGAAGACATGTGTATAAATAGCTACTTTCTTGTCCATCCAGGCTACCTCCCAGTAGTAATGGGCCTGGAATCCTCCTACATGTAAGGAATGGTTTTTCCTTATACCCAGCAGAGTTGCTCTTGAACTATTTGGATCTTTTTGAGATTTATTTCCCATTTTTCATTTGTAGTCTAATTTTTGTGTCTCTGTCTTGGTACTTGGTCCAACTCTTTTTTTACTGGCTGCTGGTTTTCGTTTTTGGCTAGGTTTGATGTTCTCCCTTTGGATTATGTGATTTGGGGACCACTCTAGGCAGACCTCTTACCTGACCTAGCCTAAGCAAAAGCCTGACCCAAGCCCAGTCCTTAGAGGTTGACCAGATGGCAAATTGAAGGTAGAGCTTGGAAGGAATCTTAAATGAGGAATATCAAACTGCTATGACTTTTCCCAAGGGAAAGTCAGCCTGGCCTAGACTTCTCCACATCAGCTTGATGGCCAGGACTCACCCTATGATGTGATTCATTTTGGGCAACCCAGAGCTCATCCTGTGGCCTCATATCTGATCTTGTGTGCTTCTCTGTGTATATCCCTTGTTAACTTTCATACAGAGCCTTTAGATGTCTGACTATAACTTGACCTCTAAAAATTCATCAGTTTATTTATTAGTTTTAGCAAAATGATTTCAGCCATAGGAAATTAGGAGCTAATTTTTCAATAAGCCATGTCTCCGGAGATCGTTCACAAAATCAAAGAGGAAAATACCTGGTCAATCTAATTCATTATCACAATCAAATAATGTTAAAAGCTTATTTGTTAAGAAAGCTTAAATTAGGGAATTATATTAGCAGCTCTAATCATTATCGATTATTTAATTTTCAGCCCCTTAAAGATTGTCGCCCGTTTTGAGACTTTTAGATCAGATTGAGATGTACAGCACCATCTTTTCATTTGCTCCACCCTGTGACAAGCTGTACTGCTGCATTGCTGAGCCTCGGGCTAATCAGCTATTCTCCCTGAGTCTTGAGGTCCTCATTCATGACTGAGGAAATCATACTAGTTTTGCACAACTAATACAAGGATACATGAGATCCTATTCATAAAGGTGCTGTCTAATAATAATATATGCAGAGGTTTATTAAGTGCTTCTCATGTGCTCGGAACATGTGTGGGTTTGTAGCACATTATGTACTAGATTATAGCTATTAACTTATATTCATCGTCATAAAACGCTACAAAGTATTATTACTCCCATTTTACAGACAGGAAAACCGAGGTACTATCCCTTAATAATTGAAGTTCTCACAATGAATAAGCAGCAGAGCCAGACTTTGGGTCCAGCTACTCTGGCTCCAGGGCCCACACAGTAACCATTATAATCCATGCCTGACCACTGGGCAATAGTGCCTCTTAGAGCCTCCTACATCAGTGCTCAGTGCATAGTGGGTGCTCAGTAACCGTAAAAGTAGCCAACCGTTGGAGTCCTCACCAGATTATAAGCTCTTTTGAAGATAGCACTATGTCTTATTTTCCTCTGTGTCTATCCTTCACAGATGCTAGCACTAGGCTTGGAATAATAGAAACTCGATATTGTGTGTGTGTGTGTGTGTGTGTGTGTGTGTGTGTGTGTGTGTGTGTAATTGGAAGGATGAGATTGGAGGAGGGGTAAAAAGGATAAGAGAAAGATTTTACTAATTCTATAAGTAACTTGAGATGTAAAGATGTTACTTTAATCTCTGCTCAGTCTTTTGGGAAAAACATCGTCTCTAACACAGCAGTGTATCGGAGCCAGGTTTAAACTCTGCCTAGACTACCCCAAGTATGAGAAATCAAGCCTGGACATTCTTTCTTGGAGAACTATTGGTAGGTAACAAAGAAACAAAGTTGGAACAGTTGGTGCATTAATATCTGAAATGTAATTCAGATGAAGTCATATCTAGAGTCTGCCAATTTTCAATTGCTTGCAGCATCTTAAACACCACATGCCAAAACCTTCTTCTATTCACCTCACTCACCTAACACCTCTGCTTCCCAGTCACTGGAGCCCAAAATCCTTATCACTGAATCGCCCACTCTCTGTGCAAAACCCCCACCCCTCCCACCTACTCAGTTTCCAGGCCCACAGACTCGATCTCCGTGTTACTCCCACCAGAACCACACTCATTCCTCGCTGCTGTCTGCTCCAGCCAAAGCCTCCTCACTGGCCTCTCTCCCCGTTCTTGTCTTTCTCCAATTGTCTATGCACCACTGTTGTGTTCATCTTCTAAGCGCGCTTCTCAGGATGCTATTCCCCTGCTGGGAGATGTTCAGTGGATCCCCACTGCTTACTGCTTACGACGTACACCTTCTCCTTGAATTCATGGGCTTTTATCATAAGACTCAGATGAATAGTTGAGGTTCCATTCCCTCTTCCCCTCTCACGTTCGACCTCATGCTCTACACTCTAACCCAAGAGGACTATTCACCGTTCCATACCTTTCTTCCAGGCCTTTCGGACTGTTTTTTTCCTCAGCTGGAACCTCCTCGTTCTCACCTGCCTTCCAATTCAAATAACCTTATTGCTGTTTACTAGCCAAACCCAAAGAGACATGTCATCAAGGGTGGTGAGCATCTTTTAGGTTCTCTTCTCAAAAGACACATTGTCTAAATCCTTATACTCATCAGCTGTCAGGACGCATCAATAGTTTCTTCATTACCTGCTATGCTTTCATGCTTGTTTCATCAGTGGCTTGTCCAACTACTCTGAAGCTCATCTTTCTTGTGCCCAAGTCTGTCTCAGTGTTACTTGTTTACTTAGTGGTCTATGCCGATTACTTTTGAAGAAGGCCACTTTTAAAGCAGCCTCTCTAGTTATGAACATGCCTCCACAGAAGGAAAGGCTGAGGAAAGAGAGAGGGGTCAGAGCCCACAACCAGGGGCCAAGAGCCAAGAGCATGGAGATGGATGATGGGAAGAGGGAAGTGGAAGGAGTTATTCTGGGGGTCAGGTTCTCACTTCTTTCTCCCCTTTAGATATAAGTTACTCCTCACATGCCATGAATAAAATGATTAAGTCAATTTTTCCCCCCCAAGGAGAATAATGATAGTCTCAGTAGGTTTTGGACTCAGCCAATAGAAAACGCATGTTCCTCAGATTTGGAAACTCATCTATGATAGAATGGGCATTTCCATTATCGTATTGATTACTGGGCAAATTATTTCATCCACTTCTGCATTTTGCAGACTCCAGCCTGGGATCCAGTAATCCTATCTGCTTTGAACAGATGATAAATTTGTTATTCTAGAAGTTTTCAATGCCTGTCCCAAGTAGTGATGCCATTCCTTGCCAGGCTATTTATTCCAGCTAACCTCTTATAAATGGATCACTTGAGTAGGATTTAAACTAGGTCTGTCTTATATCCAAAATTTGTTTTTCCTAAGAATACAGACCCCTTAGTTTGCTACATAGAGCGCTATAACCACGTTCTTCTTAAATTTCAAGTGTAGGCCTTCAATATTTGAGGATCATGAAAAATTTAGGTGCATTAATTCATGACCATTTGTTACGAAACTTTTTCATTTCACCAGGGGAAAAAATGAGAGTAACCTACAGCTTTTGCTGTGTGGAACAGTCTTTCATATAACCATAATATCACAAGGGGACTTTGATTTCACAGGGAAGTAGCATTAAAATCTCAGAATGGACAATCAGCTCTGAATCCTTGTTCAAAGTCAGAACCATAACTTAATTCAGTTCACTTTTTTGGAATACCAATATGTTCACAGCACTCTACTCGGCACTGGGGCAGGGGGCAAACATGATGGGAGAAAGAGAAAATGAATAAAACAGAGTCACTGCCCTTAAAGGAGTTCCAGGCCATTGTCATTATTTGCAGCATTTATGTTCTATAAAATCGCTGCAAACACTGAATTAAGAGAACACTGAACCATTGCTCCTAGGGGAAATACAGAGTTAGGTTTCTGGGAGTCTCTGGTCATGACATTTTCATCAAATGATCAATACGTAATCTTGCTTTATGTATGTTTCTGTTTAAAGACAGCTTACTTAATATATATTACTGATTAATTAGCACTGAGCTCACAGTCAACATCACTGTACCTCTTTGCTGAAGGAAGCTTGTCTAACACACGTATTTTCTCCATAAGTTACGTCACTGCCTTTTGCACTTAAGAACACTACATAGCACGTTAGCACTACATTTGAGGGCCATTTTAAACAGCAAGATCACCAACAAACAGCACAAAAATTAGGAAAACATGGCACTAAATAGGCTATGGAAAGGACACTTGTTCACAGAATTTGAGCTGAAACAAGGAGGCAGAGTGTCGCCTTGTTCTACCTCAGCTGGAAGAATGTGTGTACAGCACTCACATTTTCACCACTGTGCATGTCTGTGAATGGCTGAAAATGCTGTGAGTATTGATTTGGGGATTACAAAAAAATTCAGTGTGTAGGCAAATTGGCAAATACGGAATTCATGAATAAGGAGGATGAACTATGTATTCTAAAAGGCATGTTAAAAACAAATCATAATATTTATAAGGCAGAATTGAGGCAAAACAAAGCATTCTAGCCAGGACCAGCTACATAATTTACAGGGCCCAGTGCAAAATAAAATTGTAGGGTCCCCTGTTCAAAAAGAGAACAACAGCAGAACATTAAGGCCAGTGTAGGGGTCTTTGTAAGTGTGTGTTCTTTCAAATGGCACAGGCCCTATAACCCACGAAGCTGGTCCTGACGCAACACTTAGATTAATAAAACCCAGGAGCAGGGTTTGGGATGGGATCAAGAAAGGTTTTTACGATTGTGATAGCATTTGACTCTGATGGCTTCAAAATGGGCTCCATGAATGGCGGAACACTACCAAGTCACATAATGCTTATTGCACAGCTGATTCAAACAACACGGGGTGGGGGACATCAAGGTGGGGATTAGGACGCAGCTGAAAATTTGCATATAACTTTTGACTCCCCCAGAGCTTAACTACTAATAACCTACTGTTGATCAGAAGCCTTAGTGGTAACGTAAACAGTCAACCCATATTTTGCATGTTATATGTATTATGTACTAGATTCTTACAATCAAGTAAATTAGAGAAAAGAAAATGTTATTAAGAAAGTCGTAAGGAAAATATATTTACCGTATTTATTGAAAAAAACCTGCAGAGTTCAAACCCACGTTGTTCAAGAGTCAACTGTATTTGCAAAGAACAGTTCAGATTTGTACTCTGGACTCCACAGGACAAAGGTTGGGTAATATTTATTGGCCCTGACCAGGTGCCAGGTATTGGGGTGAATGTTTAACGTACATTCTCTCATTAAATCATCATCACAACCCTAGGAAGGACAATGCCATTACGCCCCATTTTCCAGCTGAGGAGATGGAAGAGGCCTAGTGAGGTTAAATAACTTGCCCAATGTTCCACAGCAAAGGGTAGAGGAGGTTTTGAGCCCAGGATCTCTGGCCCCAAAACTACATTTCATCTCGACTATCCTATATTTCCCCACTGAATATGAAATACACATTGCCCTATTTTTTTCAGAGTCAACCTTGGCAGTCTCACCATCGCTGGGGCCAGGTAAGCAGACACGGATCACCAAGTTACACCTGAGAGGGTAAGTCCTTCTCGAACCTGTTCCTCAGTCCTGTTGGTTCGTGCCAAGGAAACACCGTCATGCATTCTAGGCACAGACTTAGAACTTACTACAGCCCCTTAGAGTTTACAAAGTGCTTTCACTTTTGCTTTCTTGTGGATTCTTACAATAGTCTTGTGAACTCAATTTTACAGTCAGGGAGACTGCAAGCAAGGATGAGTGACTAGTCCAAGGGCACGCAGATGAGGGGTGGAGGCAGGAATTGGATGGAACCTGGGTCTTTGGATTCCCAAGCTCAGCATTCTTTTGGCTTAGCCCTTCAGTTTTCACCCAGGACTGTTTGGTGGCAGAAGTTTAAAACCCAATGGCACAAACACGTTATTTCTCCATCTTCCCGTGCCTCCAGCCTCTCTCTGATAGGGTTTGGGTGTTCAAGTTTGCTTAGCAAATGCATTTTCTTTTCTATTCCAGTTCTTTAATAGGGAGGCAGAAACACAGAGTGTTCAGTAGCATAATGAATATTTGAATCGTATACGTGATGGGAATCTGCTGGCAGTTGAGGCACCATTTGTGGACTAGTCAGCTAAGGGGCTTTTCTAGCCTCTCAGGACAGGGTAATGAAGCAAAGTTGCTGGAGGGGGCTCCCCTTGGTATAGGGAAGGGAGAGCAGAGCGGTGTTTGAAGACTCAGGCACCGACTGGCATCTTTACCCAGCACTGGAAGGCTCTTTGGAGCTGAAAGAAGAGCCTTTCCTTGCTTCTTGCTGCTTTGACTCCTGTCACCTCCCTCTATCTCACAGGCAGAATCCCGGTCCTCCTCGGTCCTCTGTCCTGCAGCACGTGTGAGGGAACTCAGGGCACTTCCTCCTAACGGCAGCAGCAAAATGAGAAAAGCAGGGTCCTTTCTGTTCCAAGCTGAGCTGGGCCGTGCAGGGAAGGAGGGAATAAATGGAGACACTGGCTCTGTTTTCCAGAATTAATGGTTAGTGTCTGCTGAGGCTATTTGCGCTGCAAACGAAATTAAACCACAAAAAGCAGGGATGAAGCAAAACAGCTCAAATAATCAGAAATCCTTCTAGTGGTGGTTGTAAAACTCGCTTTCTCTCAGCAGCAGAGGTCCGAGGACGTGCACCCAACTGGAAAGATAAAGTGCTGCAGGGACGTCCTCGATAGCCACTCTTCTCAGATCCAAGAGGGACGCACACTTCGCTGCCCTGAGAAGCATCACACGTCCGCCTAGTAAGCAGAACATTTCACATGTCAGTGAGAGGCCTGCATCTCAAATGGAAGTCCCTGCAGATTTGTGAAAAATTATCAAAAGGGGTGGGTAGAAATTCAGCAATTTTATTCTGTTAAGTAAGGAATAATTCTGTGGTAGCTAACCATCCTTCTGTCTCATCAAGAAATTTCGTGGTAGACTCATTCTATGGAAAGTTTTGTCTACGGTTTTCCATCTGTTGTGATAATCGTTATTAATCAAGCTGCTGTCATACCATCTTGGGCTGTGATTTTTGTCAACTCCTTCATGCAAAGCAGGGTCGGTCTTGTGGAGGGAAGATGTACCTGAGGGGCTGAGACGGTGCGTGCTCCCCACATCAGGTGAGGCGTCTCTGGGCTGTTAAATACCACTTTCTAAAATGAAACATCAAATGGAGACTGCAAACATCTATATTTTTTAAGACTCACCCAGCAGATTTTCCCAAGATGCAGTTTGGGCTGGGAATTCAGTCTCCTATTAGACAGGTATTAAAACCGAGTTGACTCAAGTCTCTGATCCATCAGGAAACGTCCTACTCACTGTCTGCCTCCACGGGTTTCTCAGTTTCTCAACACTTGTGGAGAACCCACATAGTAAACTCCCTTCTCAAGTGGGCAGAGGGGAGTCTGGGCTCTTTGAGCAGCCAGCTTCTCTAGAGCTGCCCCTGAGTTCTGGAGGTCCATGAAAAATAGGCTGTGTGATTTAGTTGTTGGTTTTTTGTTTGTTTGTTTGCTTGGTTTTTGTATTATTTTAAGTAATTTAGGCTAAACAATATTTTGAAAATAATTTGAGAATGTCACGCTCTGCTTGAGATAATTGGCTACACGTGGAGTTGCTTTAAAAACTAGAACGTCAGTATTGGTAGACGTAGAACAGAAAGTGGTAGTGGATTTCCATTTTACGATTAGGAGACTGGAAAAAAATGATAAATATGATTTTGTTCCTAAATATACTATACTATATACTATATACTATATACTATATACTATATACTATATACTATATACTATATACTATAATTCATTAAATTTGAAATATCAATGAACATTAACTGTAGGCTACTTCTCCGTAATCCTCAATCGAACGAATTCTCCCTCCCCTCCTGGTTTATCTACCTTCTCTCTTGTTAGATTCTATTTGAAAGGCAGAGACAATTGAGCCTTCTAAGAAAATAAGTTTATAATAGTGATATGATATGACAAATAAATTTGAACTAATATATATTTGAACCAATATATTTGACCTAATTTATATTTGAACTAATTTATATCTCCTCAGACAGAGTGGAAATGGTAATAATAATAAAACAACAAAAACTAAGATTTACTGAGTGCTTATTGCACACCAGACATTGTACTAAAGTGATTTACATCCAGTATCTCGTTTCATGCTCATAGAAACCCGATGAATAAGTTACTATTATTATCCCCATTATAGAGCTGAGTTTTAAGCAACTTGCCTGTAACTGTAACGAGTTACATAACCAATCCGACAACTAGTACAGAGCAGAGCTAGCATCTGAACTCAAGTTTGTATGACTCCAGAGCCCACGCTGTTAAAACACTGCACTCGGCTGGAGAAAATGAGCTTCTAGCAGAAAATAAGAATTAAAGTTCCTGACGACTTGATGGCAAGAATTCCTCAGTCTTCAGGGGAATAGTTAACTGTGTTCACTCAGCTGTGCTTACCAGGGCAGTTAAGGTTTCCCACGTTCACTTTGAACTATCCAGAAGTTCAGGTTACCAGAAGATGGCATTGCCACATAATTTAGATCAAGATTGAAATCCTTTTTGGTTGCTTTTTCTATTATTCCTTGACTTTCATGTTGATATCTAATATTTAGACATCTTGATTACCTTCCTATGGTGTTTCCTGATGTACTTCAAATTGTCTGATTTTTGTGTACCTCACATTTTTAATCTTATTGCTGTAGTCATTCTTTTCTTTGCTTGGAGAATTTTTTTTCTTTGTACCTCTTGATTTCTCTTTTCCATATATACATATATATATATATATATATATATATATATATATATATATTTATATATTTATATATTTATAATATATATGTATAATATTATAATACATGTATAACATTGTATTATAATACATGTATAATACATGTATATTATAATACATGTATGTATAATATTATAATATAATATATATATATATATATGTTTCTTTTTTCTCTCTGAATAAGCCAAGAAGCTCTCCTGAAGAAGGAAGGTATGATTCTTATTGCCTATTGTCTATTCCTTTGCTCTGCACTAGATTAACATCAATGTTTTAAATGGTTTCTTTCTTTGCTTCCCTGCTACTTTGATTTACTTTATTCCTTTTCCTCTCCTTGTCTATCCCAAATATTAAACCCAGCTCTTCTCACTGAGGAAAGAGCCCCTCCCGGAAAGAGGAGATTCGGCTTTCTTTCCAAGCTGCCAATTCAGCATGGCGTGGAGGAGACAACAGAGAAGCATACATTTAAAATTGCTGATAGACATAGAAAAACCTTGTAGTGGAATCCATGAGTTTTCTGGAGCCGCGTTCATTACTCACAGAACTTTGGCAGGTTGAAGCCTGCTCACCTCTCCCGGAGGATGACTGCTCCGGCTAATGGAATTCTTCTGTTTTCCTATGGCTCTGTTTTGTTATCTTTAGGCACCGAGTCAAGTGGCATGTGCCAGTGGGGGTGGCAGCTGCCCCTGCTGTTACTGTCCTGGCATAGTTATGACCCTTCTTTCTGTATCAGCATCAAGAGAATGCCGTCATCCTATGGTGCCCAGCAAAGAACTCTGCCCACCTCATAGCACACCAGGTTGCCTCTAATTCCTTTCCTTTCGCCATTAACTGTGAAATACCCAGCACAGGAAGTGAAGGGGAAAAGACCAAGAAACGGATGCATCTCTGCATCCTGATGGTGAAATTTCTTTTATTTGGGATTTCACTTTTGCAGGTTATAGTTTCGAATTTTAATGTTACTGTAACTAATTCCTGGCAGATAATGGATTTTTTTTAAAGCACAATTAAATGAAACCAGACTTTACTTTTGGTAAACTATTTTTAGTAAAATGTATAGGATTAAAAAAAAAAAACAATCTAACAGCAACAACGTCTCAATCTGGATGCAAAAACACATTGTTCACTAAAAGCCTTTATACATTATTATCATTTAAGAAATGAACTGGCTTATTAGTCTACTAGAAACTTAACCTTGTATAAATAAGTACAAATACATGGCAAGGCATCTGAAAATTTTAATTTATTTATACTCAAATGAAAGGTTTTAAGCTATTAAAAATGCTAACGTGCCTGTAGACATACTATTTAATTTGCATAAAATAGTATAGAGGGAGTTACTGTATAAAGATGCCAGGATGTGGAACGTGACCCATCAAGGCTCTAAAAACATTGAAGGACTAATAGAGCGAGAATCTCGATTTTTAAAGTCAATTTTAAGTCATGTAAACTGTACTCCCCTTATTTGGCAATATATAGTCTGGGTAGGAATTCAAGTGTCTAATTACACGCTGAGCAAAAAGGCAGAAAGTCCTTCTTTAGAGATTGGCTTGAAAATGGTCAGTGTTTGTAATTTGATGTCACCTCCCCTCCCCCCCGCCCCTCGAATTGGCTTATCATATAAATGGTCCTAAAGTTTCTCTCTTTTTTCTCTTTTCTACTGAAGAGTATTATGAGTGAGAAAAAGGCAGCCCACTGAGAAGCAAACCCTCACTGCAAACCCAGTCATTGGAATTCCTGACTTGATTTATTGCTCCTATGCACTCCCTTCTCCCTGGCAGGCGCATCCGCGCCCCTGCCCAGGACCACTGAGCCATCTCCTGCACGCTGCTCACCAGACCAGCCATCCATTATCCCCTCCACTCAACAGCTGTTTCCTGCTTGCACTTTGTGCAATGTGAGGCGCTCTAAAAAACACAATATATGTATATATGTATACACACACACACACACACACACACACACACACACACACACATTCAAGATATCTAGTGTATAGCTTCCATGATTTCCTTTTGGGATCTAACAAAATGACTGTTCTTCCTTCCTTCCCAATTACTATGTGTACACCACAAAACCAAGAGTCTGGCCATCCTAGGCTTAACATCTCCATCAATTGGACAGGTAGACCCGAGCCACAGGCGGCCACAGTCCTATTAGCTTTTACCATGGTGCCAGCTCCACTGCCGACGTCGCCACTGGAGGCTTCCCACAGGACGGGAGTCACAACACCTGCAAGGTTCCCTGTGCTCTGAGTACCTGAGAACCACACAGATAACATCAAGCTCCAACTGAAAACCAGGCTGCCGCCTCCTTTTCCTCCCAGGCACTAACATAATGGGAACTGGTGGATTCTTAAAAGGAAAATGAACAGCAGAAATGTTGATGCCTTCGCTATTTCCCACAGACCGGACAGCCTACACGGAGAAACTGTCGGGATGGGCACACTTCCACGGCAAGCATGTAAAGTTTGCCACATCCACAGTCAAGTTTCCCTTAGAAAGAAAGCAATTTTCATTATCTTTGTGCTAGACCTTTATATTTCATAAAGAGGTTTTTCAATTTTCTTTTTATTATTCTTTCCACAGTTTACCCAAAGGGTAAGTAGCTGACTGTTGTAATTCCCATCTTATTTCTGACAAAATTAGCAAATAGTGGGGTAAAATAACTTCTATCAGACACATAGTAAGTCAATGGTGAAATCTAAATTAGAATTGAATATCTTTTGAGTTCTTGACTTTCATTTTGTCTATTGAGCCACACACAGAAAAAGAATATTCAATAGATCAGAAAACATGCATTGCCACACTGTGAATTCTACGATCTTATAAATCTTTCAGGAAATCCTGGAAACATCATAAACCGTAAGTCATATTTTGAGTAGTTTGTCACCAGATCTTCCAGGTGAGATATTTTCTGCATTTTAATGACTTATTTGTCATACTTTACAACCCAAAGTTATTTGGGAAATAATTATTAATTTGTATTTGCAAGAAAACTAGAATTACGACATAGGCAACACGTATGGCTTTCGGATTGTGTCCCTTGTGTCTTTAGATGGGACCTGTCAAAAAAATCAGATCCTAACCCTGCCTCACTGACAAATACATTTTATAGCTGTCTAAAGGTTTAAAGCAATACAGATTGTCTGAGCCAATAAGTTGATTTGGTGAGAGCGGGATGCTAATGAGCCTTTGATCCGTGCAGAGGCCAGTGAGCTCTAGCACAGCCTCAGCTTGCACCCCTCACCCCGCCAGCTGTCTCACAAATGCCTGCCATTGGTCACAGGGGGGACCGGGCAAGCTGGGAGTGGGGCTGGATCCGTGCAAATTCATCATCTCTCCAAATGCATCACTCAAGTGCCGGTCCTCCATAAGACAAACCAGTGGCATTCCCTTTCTGCACAGAGATGGGCAGGTTGCAATAAAGAAATGTTCTTTAACAATATCAGTGAGTCTCTCTCTGTGTGTGTGTGTGTGTGTGTGTGTGTGTGTGTGTGTGTGTGTGTGTGTGTGTGTGTGTTTAAGGAAGACTACTTTTTTCATTGTGCCGGAAATAAATGTAGACTGGTGTCTACTTCATGACTTGAGCTTTTTAAAGGTATCGTGTACAGTGATGTTGGGGGTGGGGAGGAGTCACTTTCCAGCCCTGAGGAAAACTTGCAGGGTCTTAGAGGCTGACCCTCAGGGTGAGTGATGCTAGGCACGCGATGGCAGCGTGAAGCAGCTGGGCTGTAGCGGGGAGGCTGGGACGACCTGCAGCAGCTGGACAAACGCTGGAGGTCAGGCAGTGTTTGTGGACATTGACTTCTCCGTAAGCATCCCTGGCTGGTAGGAGACATCAAAGCCCATCACCCAGGAATAACACCCAATGGATGTTCTGTGTCTAAACCCCCTCCCAAGAGGATGACCCAGGAGAGATGGGTTTTCTGCTGGCTCCATGCCCTTCAAAAATGGCGTCACATTCCTCCTGCAAATGCTATCTCTGGAATAGCTGGTACGATGGAGGAGGAGACAACCCACATTGCCATTGTATTGAGAAAGTAAAATGAAAAATAATTTTCCTTTGCTTTCTACTTTCTTTTCTGATGCAAATGCCTTTTTAATATTCAACAGATTTTTGCTAAGCGCCTACAATATCCAGGCATGGAGGCTAAGGGGTAACCACACAGAACCTCACTTGGGTTGAGTGCTCAAGGATTGCCATGTGGACTCCATATTATGCCGTTTTTCTTACTACTTTTAAAGTTTGGATATATTTGAGATGGTAGACTATATAAGCTAATAAAAAATTATTTTATTAGCCAAAGGTCTTTTATGAGGGAAAAGCCTAATAAAAATGACAAAGAAATCTTGTCTCTAAGGTTTAGAGCTAGAATTATTATTATTAAAAACTATTGATGTTGAAATAAATGGAAATGACTAGGGAACACCCTTATGGTAAGAGGAGGAGACACGATACACTGGGGGAAACCATGGCAGAAGTTTAAAACAAAAAGGAGCCGTTTTGTACAAAAGAATGTTCTAGTTTTATATGCAAAGTGCTTGAACCCCAGATGGAACAGTGTTGTTTCAAGCCCGGTACATGTTCAAGGGCAGAGTCCAGTTTTTACATGAGTTGGGATCCAGAAGCTCACTTGGAGGTCTGTCATGCGGAATTTGGGATGCTTTCTCACATCAGAATATAAGGACCTTTCACTACAGTGAGATTCCCATGGTAATGCCCCAAAATGCCTTGCGTCTCTACAGTGGCCTCAAAATCCTGCACCCTTCCCGGTACCTCCTGGGCAGCCTCTGGACGGCCCTCCCCCAGCTCCTGCTGTTCCAGCTGCACTGAAGTCATTGCTGGTCCATGATCTTTCAGGGCCAGTTCCCACCTCAGCCTTTCTACGTGTCCCTTCTGTGTGGCTCACTGCCTCCCTTCCTCTAGAAAGTCCTTCCCTGACCACCTTCTACCCACCACACTCAGAATCACCCATCAGCTTATTTTTCCCCAGAGCCCTTTCACCTTTCTACATACTATGAAAGTCTCTTCTCCATTCTGTTTATTACGGTCTCTCCCACCAGAAGGCAGGCTCCCCGGAACAACTGATTTTTGTCAGTGTTATTCACTGTTGAGTCTCAGCAACTAGAAAAATGTCCGGCACAAAGTCGTTGCCCAATAAGCATGGGCTGAATGAATAGTATGATTATAAAGATATTTAGCGACTACTTGACTGCAGTGGACTCAGAGTTTCGAAGCCCAGCTGTGTGACCACGAACAAACAGCTCACCCCCAAGTCTATTCTCTCACCTGGGAAGCATGCTCTTTCAGCTCACCTCACAGCACTGCTGGGATGAACAAACGAAGCACTGCTTGTAAAAAGATTTGACATGTTCCCTGTCTAAGCCACGATTTTTTCATCTTTCAAATCAGAGTGTCTTATTAGCTATTCTTTAAGATCGTTTAGAGCTCTGAACATCAACGATGGAGACCAAATATGACGCTCTTTCATGCTGCTTGGTTTTTGCTGCCATGACTTCTCATGCCTGTTGGTCGATGTGCTGACTGGGCACTTCTCTCTGGAAGCTTCTACCTTTGTGCCTCAAGGCTGCAGAATTCTGACTGATGTTTCCCTGGGGGCCTTCCTCCTTCTTACACTCCCTGGTGTCCACACACTCGAGAGCTTTCTGTATACACATCAGGATTACCTTTAGTATCTGTGCTCAGATACTGAGGTTTTCCTTCTGACCCTACTGGAATGGGATCGAAGGACTTCTCAGGTCCTACCAGAGAAGGACTGTGGCATCCTTCCATCTACATAAACTGTAAAGCTCTTACAGGTAGAGGTGTGGCTACTTTTGTTAGGGATGGATTCTCCAAGAACTGGGAAAGAGAATGCAGTGGAGAGTGGTGAGCCATCATTAACCCCTAGGAGAGCTGCCCAAAGGAGAACTGTCCCCACCTGCCTGAGCACAAACGTCTCCCCTTGAATTCCTCCTGTGCCATAGCTGACCCACCGTCAGAAAGAAAGCCTCCTCCACACTCCCACCCCAGCTTTCCCTGGAATTACCTGTAGACGTCACCCACTTTACTCTCTACCTTTCAGGCATCTCTGGTGACAAGTCTGTATCGGAGCCTTAAGTATACACCGAAAGATAAATTTCTAACATTTATTTTAAATTTCCTTTTCACATGTTAAGCAGACTTCTCTTTATACATCTTGAAATCACCTTTGAAATTTTAGACAAGGGCAGATGTAACTTAATGTGACTGGCGAGCGTTCCACACGCCATTTGTCGCATGTGGTCGTTGTTTTCCCTTTTGCTTCTTCCCCCCCCCCCTCCTTTTTAAAAATCACCATCGCACTATAAAACCAATTAAAACAAACTTTTCAAAGACTCATATTTCCTGGCTGAGCTATTCCAACCTCTGACTTTTTCTGAAGCACAAGATAAGACTTTCTGATTAACCGGGGGTGGGATGTTTATTCAATCTGTTCGTTTTATACATTATGGATACTGCTTAATTTTTATGCCATGTCAGTGGCATACACTTTCTGAAATTAATAAATACAATACATACCATCGATGTGTGAAATTAAAAAAAAAACATATTACCATAGTTTGACATACAAAAATGTACTAACACACTTTTGAAATCTACTGTCAAATCATTTCACATCTGTACCTAAAGCAAACAGACATAATGCTAACAGCTTGTTAGAATTCAGAAATGCCACCCGCTAATCAGCCCACCTGTGGCATTCTCAGTCCATCTTGCAAGCTGCATAGCCTGCTGCCAAGAAGCTTGACAAGAAAATGTATATTAAATTATTGAATAAGATTGGAAATATTGTACAGTGTGGGATAAAGAGAATGCGCAACGTGTGGCCAATGACAGACTGTACCTTTTCATTCTAACGCCTGCCTGGAGGTGACCTAGCTCCACTCCCATTTGCCATAAATTATGAAGCTTCTGCTACGTCTCTGGATGCAAAATCACCAGCGAGGTTTTCATTATTTCTATCAGGTTTTGTTATGTGTAGTTGGCACTGACTAAAACAAAAACCAAGAAAAAAAAAAGCAGAAAGCCAATTTTGAACCGAGTCGAACAGAAACAATCCCATTTTCATACAATTCCATCCTGAGGTTCAGAGTAAAACAAAGGGTATTTCCTGACATTCCCGATGCTCTTTAGAAACCATTGTAGTGATGATATTAAATGAAATCCAATCATGAAGTATTATCTAACATCCTGAGAAAATGATCTTTTGATCTTCCTTGGCGAAAGGTCAAATGAAATGCAAACGTGAAATAAAGCTATTAAGGTCCTGGAACAAAAAGGGGGCAGCCGATCGTGGACCAAACTATGGGTGTGCTGTGCTCTTGCCTGGAAGCTCATGAAATCGGGGGAAGCGTGACATTGCCCAACCTGATTACATTTCTCCCAATTATTAATTTCTATAGACTAGAAACTAACGTGCTCACAGAAGAATCTTCTCTGGGGGTCTGTGAGTAAGAAATGCGATTTTAGCATCTGTTCTTTTAAGGCTATTTGCTCTGGGAAGGCAGTGTGTTTTGCCATAAATCTAGGTCATTAATTTGTATCTGTTCTTTGTTTATTTAAGAAACAGGACAAAAGGGCAGCTGCTGAAACATTTGGCGGTGCCGAGGGGTAGTGGGCTCGACGTGCTGGAGTCCTGCACATGACCAGCTTGAGTTTGTATCCACAGCTACAGGATAGGAGTTTATGGAAACACTTTGCCAAGCCATGTGGTGTTCAGCTTCCCTTTGCATCAATACCCTTTTAATTACCTGATCCTGAGGGGGAAAAAGTTAGAGAAAAGTGTCAGTGCAAAAGCCTAGGAACCTGCCGAGAATCAGATTTAAAAAAAAAAAAAAAATCATCATGACACAATGTCTCACAGAATATTAATATAATCCTGTAACTGGCCTGCAAAGGTAATGCTAGGACCTATATAACCTGATATTTATAAACTGACCCATAGTAATATCCAGGAAATTGATTGTTAACAACTTACAATGTTCTGAAATTGGCCGTTAAGTGCAGAATCATTTGAAAGACATTATTGTTATTATGAAGACTTGCAGAGGTTTTACTTATTAACATAAACCTAATGGACTCAATAATAAATTAGGTGTATTTAAGGTCATTTTCTGCTTGATACGGAAGCCTAAGCACTTTAATTCAAATGGATCACAAAATACAGCAGTGTTTTCAAGGATGATCTGGTTTAAGTTACTCCAAATAAACACGTGGAAGTGGAGTTCCTTGAATTTGGAAATAATGGTAATAATAGTGATGATGACGTGTGGCGAGAATTGTTAGGATTGCTTAAAAGGCTGTATTAGAAAAATCACGACTTTTCTATTAAAACTACTTGTTAGAAATGAAAGAAAGGAAGTAACATTGATCAAAAGTGGATTTTAAGTCACAAAGGAAAACTTGCCTAGAATCATATGTCTTTTGGATGAAATACAATGCCACCTCTGCATCTTTCTAGAAATCCCTCACTGGGAGAAGGCGTGGTCACTTTATAAATCTCTGGAGTTTGCTTGTCTCAGCCTGGGGGCCTATTGGAGGAGATATAAATGATTCGGAGTCCCAGAAAGCCACCTGCAGTGTTGATGACTTTGGTGATTCTGTAGTGGAAATTTAATACTTATCTGGACAGAGATTTTATTTTATGTCTGCTGAGTATTTTTTCATGTGAGTAGAAATGGTTTTGTTTTTTTCAGATGCTCTCTGTTGAGGAAGCCATAATTTAAAATTTGGTCCAAACTAGGGACTGCTCTTTCAAATGCAAAACCGTATTCCCAAGGCCCTTTCCTGGAACCCTCTGGAAATCTGGGGACCCTGCAGACACTGGTGTTTGTGGAGCTCTCCTCTCTGTGACAGTGGCAGTGGGCAGTAGGCAGTCATCTGAGAGGGACCCGGACAGTCTACATTCACAGACGAGGACCTAAGACCCTTAGGAAGAGACTTAAGTGAGACCTGTCTTTTATTTCATCGTGCTCTTTGTCTGCATTGATCATTAGGGTAACATGGAGATCCCCGGAGTCTTGCTCTCAGAATGAATGTGAACTTGGCTGTAAAGAGAGAATATGCTCTTTCCCACCATTGCATTACTTCATGGTCAGGCGATCCAGAGAAAAATCTAAGTGTACAACTGCATTATCCCTAGGAATAGCTGAAAAGACTCTTCTCTCCACATCATTGAAAAAAGAAAGGAAATGAAACTATTAGATATGAGACCTCAAAACATTTCTTATACTCTGAGACTGTTTAGAGAAGAAAACACAGGAAGGATGCTTCCTGAGTGTGCATATGCCAGGAACTTCGTGTTACACATAGAATATTATTGTAAGTCCATTAACAAACCATTGGATGGCTACTAAACCAGTATCTATATATTCAGCACCGACTACAGGTGAAGAAACAGGACAAGAAGCAACAGGACATAATAACATCTAATACTCTCTGGGAAATATTTTAAATTTTAAGTATTAAAAAATTTTAAATTCTGATGTGGAATTTTGCTGTGTACCAAGTATTAATAGAATATCTAGACTCATTCTGTGGACTTAGCGTTAAATTACCTTTTCGGTAAAAATTTGGTAAAATATTATTATTATCCTAAAACAAAGGGGGAAATCCTCAGAATTTATCTGTCTTAAGGAAACTGAACCCTGATTCACCGCTGAACTGGGCACAAACCACTTTGTGCTAGTCCCATCCAGCCATTAGGTTTCAGTTCTATTCATCTCTTGATGTTTTCCTTTTTGTCTGACCCCATCCAGACTCCTTTATTCTCCCAAACTGTCCCCTTGCTCCCCAAGGGTTTAATGGATGAAAAACATACAGACATATATGTAAGATGCAAGATTCCCAATCCCCTAAGAGAGCCAGGAGGTATCTGTCAAGTTCCTTACTGGGCTCCCAATGTATACAAAGAAAATATATTTTAGAGTTGTATAAAGATAATCGTATGTTTAGATGAGACAGATGATCTGAGCATCTCTTCTGATACCTATAGCTCTTCCACTCTCCAGTCTTGCTCACTTTTCAGTTCTGTTCCACCATCTCTTGGCTGCCAATTTCCTTAACTTTTCTCTGTGTCTCTTTCTCCCAAACACAACTCAAATGCTCTCCATCTGATCATCTTCCCCAGGGTGGTTCTGGCCTTTGGGGTGCAGTCTAGGTGTTAAATGAATGATTATTCACTGTGATCTCCAAACATGAAAGCCCTCCTCTCCTTATAGAGGCTCTACTCCCTAAAGAACACTTTGGCAGTATTTTTCTCAAAGTGGAATAAAAAATGCATCACATTAAAAAAAAAAAAAAAAAACCCCACATGGCATCTCTCAGGAGACTTTTGATGCAGGTTCCATCTCTGTTAAGAGAAAACGCGCGTTGTAGTGGAAAAATCATTGAACTGGGACTCAAGGGCCCTCCCTTCCAGGCTTGGCTCTGCTCATTACTAAATGGGGGATCTTGTACAAGTCTCTTACCTCTCTGAGGGTCTTAGGTTCCCAGTGTGAAACTAGAAAATGGAACTAAGGAACACCCAATGTCCTTCAGTCTGAACACTCCCTGAGTCTAGGAAATGGGATCCTGAAACACCAAAAGAAGACTTTCATCAAAACTAGGATTTGATACTTTGTGAGCAATTAACTCAGGCTTCTACCCTTTTGGTATTTTACCTTCAAATCACAGAAATTTTGCCTTCTTTCCCGAGGCTTCTCTAGGAAGAACATCTAATACTCATTTAAAGTACAATTTACCTTCAGACATGCATTTTTTTAAAAGTTTGAAACCAACATTCTTCATTTTGGGGTCAATGCCTACACAGTGAGATATGATAGATTTAAAAAATGGTTAACCTCATAATTTTGTCTACTTTATTGGTGAATACCATAAAATATAAGGCCTATTCTGAGATATCATTTTAATACAGAAATGTTTTCTTTCTGATCCTATAGCTATAGTTATATCAACCCATAATTCTATATCCATCTATCATCTATCTGTCTAGCTATCATCTATCATATATCTATCTATATATGAGTACATATTATACTATTTTAAAAACAAAATTAGAAAACCTTCCTTTCCTCGTGTCTCAATAAATACTCCATATTAAGTACTTTGTGTTGAGAAGATTTTCATCACTGGGGTGCATTTCAGATATTGAAAAACTACAGAGGATCCAGAACTAAGGAATGAGAAAGCTGTTCCATATTTGTATGAGAAAAGGAGAGGAGAAAGGAAGGCAGGGAGGGAGAAAGTAAGGAAAAGTACACAGGTGTGGTTGATTGCTCTTAGCAACATTTGTGCATTGACCCCATTATGACCCTTGAGCTTAGGTACTGCAGAACAATGTGGGGGACCAAGGTGTTTTCCTAGCACCCTGGAAGTATCATGACCCAATTACATGAAGTAACCTGGAGAGTCTTTTAAAATATCATTTGATAGTTGATGCTTTGGAAAGTAGAAGTGTAATTTAGGGCAGTGTTTTCCCCACCTCCGGCTCAGCACACATTAGCATACCATAAAACCCTCTCTAAGATGTGGGTATAAGCCAACTTTTTCCCAACCCAAAGGATGCCTGTGACGGTATTCCTGAGACTCTCCCTTCTTCCGTCCATTAGTCAACCCACATTTCTGACTGCACCCCCCACTGCCTCGCCCCCCAACCCCCCCCAATCAGGACCCAACACAAAGTCAGGCTGCTTGCCGCCATCAAGCTCACTTTCTTTCCGGGCATCATTTCATTGCAACCACACTCCCTGCTATATCAACTCTTTCTTTGCTTCTCACATTTCAGACTATATCCTGGAAGTCTCTTCTCTAAGGCCTTACTTCTCTTATTTGCCACCTGATTTGGTCAGGGACACTCTCTCATCTTACCCTCCCCTAGATAGGTTAAAGAAAATGTTAACATTTTTCAGAAAAGAAAGAAAGAAAAAAAATCTGCAAAGCACTGGACTATCCTGAAGAGCCCAAATCTACCTGCAAACAAGATTCATCATGGATGGCCCATCTCTTAGATCATTTAAACCTCTGTCCACTCAAAACTTCCCATGGTACTAGAGTATTTCTTGTGCTTATAATGTTATTATAATGTTAGGGAGTGATTTAGAAATCACTCCACGTGAACCAATATTAAATCTCAAGTGGGATATCATATAGGTTTTGAAGTTACCTAAGAGGCTAACTTTCCAGTTCATGGCAATTCCTTTACAACAATTCAACATCTAAATCTATAAATTTGACAGCCAGGCTTATAAATTATTGAAGAGATGTTAACTATTATTTATTAAGGACTGTGCTAGGCAGTGTGCTAAGCATTATCTTACTGCATTTTGCCCACAAACTTCTGTGTGTTCAGCCCACCCTAGTATGCAACTTGCCCAAGATCACACAGCTAATAAATCACAGTCAGAATAGGGACTAAGGCCTGACACCTACAATGGTACTTTTAATCATTATATGAAAGATGAAAATACATAGTTTAGATTTCTTAAAGTGGTTACCATGGAATACACACTTTGAAGCAAATCATTCATAATGGGAACATTTGACCAGAACCTGCACAATGGTCTCTCACAGAGGATGGTAACACAACTATTCTTAAACTGGGGTGTAATACATAGGTATTTGCTTGAACAGGAAGGATGTAGGTCAAATATATAAAATATTTTCCCATGGTAGAGTTGTGAAATGCAGGAACCTGCCTTGAGGAAAATGACAGAATCTGTTTCACTGTAGCCCTTTAAAACACAGGATAGATTTTCCTTTGAACAGAAGTGGAGAAGATCCAAAGGAAGGGTCTAGGCCTTTTTTGCGATAGGATTCTATAATCATACAATTCTAAATAGCACCCTGGCATTACGTTCTTTTAGTAACAAGTCTTTTGCGATATATCATGTAGGCAAATGTATGCAGACCCCAGTAAGAGAAGCCTGAGAGTCAAAATTGGATGAGATTCCTTTACTCTGAACCTTAAAATAACAGTTTAGACAAGAAATGAGTCATTGCAGAAGGAAGGGCATGAATCAAGTAAGAGGATTTATATCCTGATTTAATATTTGTTAATTAAATGCAATTTGACCAGTCTCTTTCTTGTTCTGGAGGTACAAGTTTCAATCCTATGACACAGCTGAAAAGAGAAAAACATTTCTCCTTTTCACTGATCCTACAGGGGAGGCAAATTTTTCAATCACTGATCAACCCTTAAATTTGTAGCTCACTTCTATTGTGAAAACTTAAGAAATAAAGTAATAGCTTTTTGAAACAATGAATGTCTAAATTTTTACTTCTTAAAGTAGTTAATCATTAATCAAAGAAAAAAATCTTTGCGTACGCAGCAGTTGAATCAGGAATCCAAGTTCTACTCCACAAACATCTGTGGAAGGTGTTATTAGTCCAACTGTAGCTAGCAATCTACTTAATTTGTGAACATCACAGATTTGGGGACTTAGGAGGAAGATGGGGGTTTGAGAGATCATGGCAGAGATAAATCAGTCTGTGAGAAGTAAGAATTTTAATAAAATTTGGAACTCTGATCCATAGATCAGAGTTTTCTGGTGATTTCTTAAGGCTCGGATGGCTTTCTCTTACTAGATGCATCGTTATTTTGACACTAATAAACATGAGAAGGCCTGGGAAAATCTGGTGGGCTGGGAATTGCTTGTGAACCATTAAGTCTAGCTTTTAAAACTAATTTACTGGAAAAGATAATTATTGTCTTTTTTCTTTCAATCATAGAAAACATCATTCCCCATGTGCCATTGAGTGCAATAGTCTCTTCTTTTAAGAAGCAGCAACAAATTTCCGAAACACCCCCAAGGCACTTCAATATACCATTTTAAGAAAAACATACATGAGTTATTGTTTTGAGCAAAATCCATATTTAATCCAGATTATAAATTCCATAGCAGTTCAAGAGAGCGTTTTCATTTCGTTACTCAGCTCTCCATTACGCCCCTTGGACTCTCTCCAAAGGTTTTGATTTGAGTGTATGTACCTTTTCAATTGTTTTCTTTATTGATTTAATCTCATAATTTGAAGTTTGCGACTGATTATCCAGCTTTTTATACAGCAGTACAATTTTTTTTTTTTTTTCTCTGTTTAACACATCGCAGAGAACTGAGTGTCAGGTTTCTGTCTCATATGTTCCACAATTCTGTGTTCTGGTGTGATGCCGGCATAATTCGGATGCCGGTATAATTCGAGACAAATAGTGATCTTTCCAAGTTTCATAACATAAATGCTTATAATTTATAGAAATTAGAAATGCAAATATTGAAATGCTTCAGAAGAGCACATGGTTACATTTTTAAAATTTCAAAGGTGTGGAGAATTAAACTGACCTCCCTACACATTGCAGCTAGCATTGTAGATTGTCCGAGAATGTAAGTAGACTGAGTCCCTCAGAAGGAGGATGGAGCAAGAGAAAACAACCGTCACGCTGTCACGTTGTCTATTTCTAGTTTAAAGGATGAACACAATGCTCATACAGCTGTGCATATGTCCATCCGATATTGAAAAATAAAGCAACGTTTAGGTGGATGTAGGCACCACTGTCAGCTGAAGAAGTCTCGTTGCTGATGCCCATTTGTTTTCCCAAATGTCTTAAAAATCTGTTTAAATAAAAATGTCACACAATCATGATTTCTAAAATGCTGGGGAACATTTGAGGTGACATAACATAGTCAGGGGCACCAGCTTAACTCTTTATCTCCCACAAGGCATAGCCCAGCATTTTGCTCAATAATTATGTATTTAACAATGGACTAAATGAATGAATCTAGTTGAACTGATATCCCAATGTGGACATCCCTGCTTTGCATCCCTGAATACCTCACTAGTCAACTTTAGTCGCGTGTTGCTTACCTTTCTTGACTCTAAAGTTGCCCATGAACTGGAGCCAAAGCTTGTCCAGCTACCCATGAAACCTGGTCCGCACTTGGGTGAGTTGTCTATTCCCTTTACTACAGGACAGTCCTTCCATATTTTAAGGCAGTTATCATTTCTTCCCTTAAATATCTGCAGAATATTTCCCAGTTCCTTCTACCATTGCTTATGAGGGAGGCAGTGTAATACAGAAGAAATTATGCTCAGTAAACTTGCACTTGTATCCCACGTTAGTTATTTATGAGCAGTGTGACATTTGGGGGGCCATTTAACCTCTCTGGGCATTTATATAAAATGTCATTTTAGTATTTGTCTACTTACTTGACAGTATTGTTTGGGGGATGAAACCTTCTGAAAATTAGAAGATGTTATGAAAACACAAGATATTATTATTATTATAAGACATAGTTTCAGCAACTTCCTTGATCTAATATCCTTCCTGTGCTGTACCTATAGTTTGTCATTTCGTTCTTTAAAACGTAGTGACCAGAATTGAATTCACTGTTCTATCCATGATTGGCCTTGTACAAAGTACGATAGAGGTTAAAGGGAGGAGAAAGGAATAAGTGAACTCACATTATTTAAAACTTACCATGTGCCAGAACCTTCATTCTTTATTTATTTTAATCTTCCTAATTCCTTCAGGCATATATTATATAGGTAAATAAAGAAAACCTTAGATCTGTTGAGTAATTTTCTCACGTCCCCTAGGTCAACTTGACTCATGTCCCTTCCGCTTTGCCGTGTTGCCCATAATTCTGTGATTCCCATAACTGGGATACTCTAGTGCTGTGATTGGAGCATTAGATGGTGACAACATTTTGCCCCTGGCTGGAGCCTAATGGCAACTGATACTAAGCATGCAGTAGGCTAAGAGCTTTAGGTTTGCACTTTATTTTGTTTCACATATATTTCTATTCACACTGTACTCATAGAACTGGTTTGGGGGGACCTAAATCCAGGCTGTTTTAGAGATTTATTCTAGATTTTCTCTGTTTCTCTGTTTAATAATTTATTCTAGATTTTTAATGGGGATAAACATTGGGCTTACCAATTTTCAGTTTTTCCAATTCTTGCTGTCCCCCCTTTTGAAAATGGAGACATTTGTCAATCTATATTCTCATACCCCTCTTTTTACTCTTTCTTCTTCCTCCCTGTTTATCCTTTCTCCCTCCCTTTCTTCCTTCCTGAGTTAATACATATAAAGCACTCAGAAGAGTGTTTGTCACATACAAAGTACTCAAAATTGTTAGCTATTATTATTCATTCAATAAGCAGTAATTAATTATTTTCTATGTACCAAGGACTATGGCCAGTTCTGGGTATACAATGGTGACTAACAAGAAAATAATCCTTGTCCAATGAAGTTCCCAAGCCAGTGTGGGGACAGATAAATCCTTAGGGTGGTCAGGGACTATTCTTTGAAGAAGTGACATTTAAGCCACAACCTGACGAATGAGAAATCACATGGCAGTGAGATCCTGGGACCACATCTGCCAACTCTTCTAGAGCCTGACAGGCAAGTTTGAATTCACACACTGAAAAAAAAAACCTAAATACACATACTTAGTAGTTGCTTGCTTAACTTAGTCTTTGCCTGTTGATCTGTTTAACCATTTCAAATGTGAAGACTATTCTCCCTTTTCAAAAAACTAGAAGCTAAATAGCAATGGGTAGCTCCATTTTTATTTGCATTGCTTAGAAATAAGCCTATGCCTTCTTTGTTCATCATCTCTCTCTAAATGTGGCCCAATAAGCCATTTCTGTCATCCTGAGCTTGTCCTGGGCTTCAGCTTGCTGTAGTTGGCTGAACAATCGCCCACAAACATATCAGGTCCTAATTCCCAAAATCTGTAAATGTTACTTTATATGGGAAAAGGGACTTTCCAAGTGTGATTAATTTAAGGATCTTGAGATGGGGAGATTATGCTGGTGTGCCTTAAATATAATCACACACGTCCTTTAAGAGGGAGGCTGAGAGATTTGACACAGATGGAAGAGACATCTGCCAATGTGACTGGGTGGAGATTGGAGGGATGCGGCCATGAGAGAATGAATGGTGGCCATCACCTGAAACTGGAAGAGACAAGGGATGGTTTCCCCCCTAGAGCCTCCGGAGGGAGCACAGACGATGCTGATGCCTGGACTGCAGCCCAGCAATACTGATTTTTGGACTTCTGGCCTCCAAAACTGTGAGAGAATTCCTCTTGTTTGAAGCCACCGAGTTGGTGGTAATCTGTTACAGCAGCTGCAGGAAACGAATACACTCCCTTAGATTATTCTTATACGTTTCCCAAACTTTTATAATCTCCTTGAGTTGTATGCTCTTCCTTCCTTTTTTTTTAATACATACATAATATTTATGTTTCAATAAAACACATTCCATGTGTTTTCTTTTAACATCTGACCTCACTGTCCATGCTTCTTACTGGTTTCTTTAAATGTCTTTGTTTAGAGGTCAGAAAATAGAAAACATTGTTTGGGCAGATATATAATGATTTTCCAATGTCTTTCTTCTTGGCTTTTCAAATACTGATGGTACAAGAATGCTTACCAGCGGGTTTTAAAATAGGAGAACTTTTGTTCAATAAATTCTAAATTTTGCGCTAGAAGTTCTGTTGATGCCAATAGATGCAGTGAGCTAATACCTGGGGGAAAAGGCCCTGCTGGGAGGGGAGATGGGCCAAACAGAGACCCACGGCTGAGTCTCCTCTGCTGCTCAGCCCCTGCCCTCCATCATCCTGTGTGGTCCTGAGGGAACACGCTGCCTTTTAAGAGACCCAGACAATGTAAGTCCTCTTGAGTAACCCTATTAAAACTGGGTAGTTAAGTGGGTCCCAATGGAACAGCAGCAGAGAATCCATGTTTACTTAAACCCCTTTTCCTGTTCCTTTCTGGTTGAAAAAGATATTTGTTATTGTCCCCTGTCTAATGTTCAAAATAATCAAATCTTAGAGAGAAGTGATTGCATTTTAGAAGTGCCTGGAACCGCCTACATATAATTTATGTGTCTGCTCTGCATGAAAAAGCATCACACAATGAAACTATTTAAAAAGGTGGCTATAGAGAGAAATAATTTATTGCCATCAAGTTTACTCAGTTTTGCTCTAGTACCGTTAGAGTTATTAACCATATCTGGAAGTGTGACAGAGGATTTGGGTGGGAAAGGAGAAGAAAGCAGCTGGAAAGGAAAGAGAGTGAAGAGGAGGTAGAGATGGAAGGAAGCACAGAGGAAAGAGGAAGCTTTGACCTACATTCCCAGCTGCCCATTCTTTGAATATCAGAATCCAATCAAATGCTGGGGGGAGGGGGAGAAAAGAACTGTTACAAGGGTGAAGTTAAAGAGTCCAAATTTCTGAATGTATTCATTTTCAAAGCAGTGTCACGGAGAGTCTGTTCAGTGCCTAAAGTCCCACTTTCAGCTTCACATGTGCTTATCTTCAAACGTGGTATGGCTTCTTTCTTTAGTGAGATGAAACTAATTTACTCTGCCACATGCCTCGGAAATACTTAACCTTGTTATTTGATAGCCATGTGTTTTCACACCAAGGTAGGAGGAGCTGTTCCAAGTCTTTTTCACAGTTAAAAGAGATGGATTGTTTGAATCAAAAGGGTCTGGCGACAGTTAGAAGGGGCAGTTTTGGAAGTGACTCGTGGGAGGGGACCCAGAACAACCCGGGGGTTGCTCAGACTCACCCCCAAGTGGCCATAGTGATGGAGCTACTGCCCGTTTGACTTTTCTATTTACAGAAAAGGATTCTTCCATGATTCTTGATGAGCTCATCCTGACCTATTCACAGATCATCGTGGAATAATGTGAGGATTTCTTTTGTCTATTTCTCTTAACGTTCTCTAAGGTCAACATCGCTATTATTTCATCTTTATGTCTTCTCTGAAGTCTCAGCCACTGTCTGGCTCTTACATTCTGTGATGCTCGTGGATATGTATTAAGCATTCACTGGGTAGAGCGTGGTAATGAGCCCTGTGAAGAGCAAAGCATAGCAGCTTTGGCCAAATACCCCCAAAACTGCAGATGACAAGCACATATAGTCACAGTGCACTTGGGGACAGACAGCATTCGATCAAGAGGGCTCCCAGCTCTGAAAGTCTTCATCAGGGACACCTTGCAGGAGGAGCTGAGTGGGGAGGAGGAAACCAGAGTAAGGCCAGCACTGGGGCCAGGCACGTGAGGCATTTCCTTCTGGGGCAAAACTTAAGGGGCTGCGAAAAACTCAGTCATCAAGACAAAGAAGATTTTAATGCCATATTTTAAAAAAAAAAACCTAATACCAAAAAATTAATCATGAACAAATGGCAAAATTTTAAAGAAAGACAGGACTGATATTACTGATTTTTCCTTTTTTCTCAGGCTCTGCTATGGCTCCACAGCATGCTGTCACTGAGCTTGCGAGTAGGGCAGGAGCGGAGATGGGGTCCGCTTTAATGATAGGTACAAAAGTACCAAGAAAGGAGTGAAAACTTCACATTATACTGTCAAGGAGATAAGCTTGGCTGGACAGAAGGTCTAAACAAGGAGACAGCAAAAAATGAAGGGTGACCTGGGAGACAGAGATGAGGATCGTTGAGGGTGAGATGAAGAGTTACAATGAGAATTAATAGGTGAGATTTGTCATAGCAGATGATCAAAACTTTTATGTTCCATAAAAGAATTGTTGTCCAATAGTGTATAGGATGGACGGTAAAGGGCAGGGATTGCCTTGGGGGTGTGGCTGGAGAGCTATGGGGTCCACAGGTGTCTGCCAAGGGATAGCTGTGGCAATGGAAAAGAAACGTTTCCAAAAAACATTGTCATTTAAGAGAATTCAATCACGTGGATGGGGGATAAAGGAGAAAGAGGAAGCAAAAACGATGAGCCATCTGCTAGGCTTCTGGGTGGGTCTTAGTCTGAACTGCCCATGGGGAAATCTTCAGCAGCAACTGGCATTCAGACCTTGGAGTAACACTCAGGGGCAAAGTGGGAGAGACAGATAGGGGAGCCTTGGGCAGAGAGGATATTTGATCCTAGTTGAAGCAAAGTGCTCAAGAGGAGGGGTTCAGAAATAATGAATAAAAGGTCAAGAATTCGATTTTCCTACTCAGTATTTCTCAAAAGTATTGTGCTACTTGCATTTTGGCATAATGAGTCCTTGTCATTTCGAACTGTTCCGTGTATCCCAGGAAATTAACATTCTTGTTCTTCTCTCCTTCCTCCACCTTCCTCCCATTACATACCAATAGCCCTTCACAATCACTGGGACAACTGGAAAGGCCCCCCACACAGACAAATTCTCCCCAGGATGTGATTCCTGACCCTCCAACCCGACACCATTGAGAACCCCTCTGGGGAAGAAGAAAATCTGGATTTAGGGCAAGAGTTGTCTAAGAGATACCAAGAGATAGTAGGGTGCAGAAAATCCAGAGGCAAAAATATTCCCAAAGGGAGGGTAATCGATGGTGTCAGAAAGATCGATTGTAACAAAAAGATCAGCGAATAAGGACACCTTGGAAAACAAAAGACAATTGGAGAGGTGTTTTTCGTAACACCTGTAGTTATTCTCAAACAATTCAGTGTTATCTTATATGTTGAATGATTGGACAGCTGGATTTTTTCAAGCATGGCCCAATTTTCATGTTTCATCGTTATAAGTATGTTCATGCAGTTATACAATCGGAGAATTGAGCTATATTTAAAATGCCATATATCTAATATAGGTGTTAGTTGTATAGATGTATATGTACATGTAATGTGGGCTGATTCATAGGAAAGTATGGTTTTTATAATCAAAAATGCTATCTCAGTGTTGTTATAAATCCATTAATGCCATCTGTGGAACTATCTGTAGGATGACAATAAGCAAATATCAGGAAGCTTAAACTTTTCTTTTACTTTTTCCTCAATGTAAAGAATATGTTTGTAGGTGTGTGTAGAAACAAAAGGGTGACACCATCATTTCAAAATGAGCTTGCCCAACTCTACATGGCAATTTTTATAATTAAACGCCATCAAGAAGTTGATAATGGCCTCTTCCTTATCAGTCAAGCACCTTCAAAGATATTTGAGCTCTTGACCTGCATTTCTTTGTATGTACAGTTTATCCCTGAAGTGCATCAAGGTTTTGTTATGGTTTCAACTTCTGGAACATTCTCTCTTAGAAGTAAAATTTGGAGAAGGTAATTTTTACACATTATTTTTCATTCTGTTTAGTCTACTCTTGCAGTTGGACATTTCGTTTGGCATATGGTCTCTGGAATGACCTTGGTTGTCCATTTCCGCTGAGTCCTATTGGTTGTACTGAATCAAATCAGATAAAATTTGGTGAATTTCTACTTAGCATTCTATCAAGGGCTTCTCTAAATTGTTGGTTTTGGAGTGCTTTCCTACTCCTTCAGTTCCAGCCACCATATTCTCCCCAGATTGGAAAAGGAATTGTGGGATAATATTTCTAAACATAAAAAACTACCTTTAAACGTTCTCAGTCCCTCTTTCCAAATCTCATATTGTCAACAGAGGTCCTTTTTTCTTCTCATCATGTTCAGAATGATCTGCCCTTTTATGAATGTCTTGAGACCATCACACAAAGCTAACGGTAAAGGAGCAGATGCCTCATTGAATTCCAAATAGAAGGAAATCTGTTGTCTCAAATAATCCCTAAATTCAGACACTTTCAGACAGCTATTATCAAGAGACCACATTCTAAGAGCAGATGTGTTATTAAGGCTGAGAAATGTTATGAGGACTTCGTGATCTGACAAATGATTTCAATCTATCCAACATTCCAACATTTCATCTTTTAATAAATTAGAGATTAAAATATCCATCTTGAGGAGACAAGTTGTGTAAGGTGGTTGGGAACTGGAGTTGTAACTGATACTTCATTTCCATGCCAAAACCTTCCCTAAATTATGCTTACAGGTCTCTTTCATATATAAAATCTGTTCCTTTGACTAAAGCAATTAGGATGTATTTTAATCTCCAGATTCAATCCTATAACTCCTTCCCACAGATATGAAGTACAGCTCCTGCCTTTTTACGAGGAATGAAAAACAAATACATCCAGCATTTAGTTGTCTCACCTGAATGTGCTCAATCATTTCTTTATACCATTAAGTTTACCTTTATGTGATTACTCTATTTAGAACCTTTTCCATGAGGCAACTACTGAAAATTCTGCTGAGGGCTAATACTTCCCTTTTCTTGCCTACTACCAAAGTCTTTTTTTATTTAAGGTGCAATAGAGTTCTTACACTCTTTGAATAGACTCTTCTGAGTTCCGGTGAACGTTTTCACCAGCCCTGTTCAGAATCATGAAGTGTACCATCCATAACAGTGTACATTCCTCAGCATTTGACAATCCTATCATTGTCAAATATAATAAAACTTAGATCCAGGGGACACCAATTACTGTAAATAACCTGAAAAGCAACAAAGACACCCAAATTCTCTTCACCAGAGATGTCCCAACTGAACATACTGAAATTTATATTCTACTTGGCCTTACAGAAAGTGGACAATAAACTGGTCTTGACTGGTTTTCTTTAATTATCTGGAATTGCTCTCCTGGCTTGACATTTAAAGATGCTTCCTTGATATGAAATTTGGGAGCAGAAGTAAATCATCTCCTAATATTTGCCTCATGACTGGTAATATTTTTATCTCAGATCTTAAGGATCAGAATATGACAACTAGATTTGGAAAACAAATGACACTTACATTGTAATTTTAAAATATGTTAAATTGTCAAAATCCTGAGTATGGAAATGTAGCACAGCAAAAAGAATGGAGCCTCATGATTGGGCCAACAGGCAACTCATCTCCTTCTGAGCAGTACTATAGTCCACAGAAAAGTATGCACTTGACCTTGGCATGTGAGCAGAATGACCCCTCCCCTGGGCTTCCCTCTCCCTGAAACACCTCTGATGGCCCTTAATAAATGTAAGCTTTATGGATATCATCTCCAAAACGTATTCTTCTATTCATTTCTTTAACATTTATTTAACTCCTACTATGTGCAATATGAAATAATGCGTTGGAAAAGCCTTTGGAAAATAGACATTTAAAGAAACTTGCTACAGACTACAAAAATGGTATGATTGTGATGCCAATGCAGTAAAATTTTTAGTACTGGACTCAAGGAGTTGAAAGAACACTAACATTTGTGGCAACTTTGCCACTTACAAGCTTTGTGATTTACAGCATATTGCTAAGAACGTCTGGCCTCAGATTCTTAATCTCGCTATAATGGTGGTGACTAAGTAAGTTCCTGCTGTATACAGGCACATGTTGGGTGCTTTTAGGAATAGAAGATAAGTCGGACACAGATTCTGATCTCAGTTAACTTCCAGTGGTTATGAGAGGAGGCAAACACGTAATTATGACCCAAGAAAGAAGAGACGCTGTTGATAAGAGAGGCACAAGTTGCTATGCAAGCTTGAGAAAGTGGCTATTTGCATTTGGGGAAGGAAAATACATTTGATTTGTGTCTTAAGGAGTAGGCAGGATCTTACCCAGGCAGAGGGAGCAGGAAAAACACACAGAGATGGGATGAAGCACAAGCGTTAGGCTCAAGTTCAAAGAAAGTATTCTGTTGTTGCTTGCTTCCTTGCTTGTTTATTTTTGGTGAGAAATATTCTTGGTCTCATTTCTAGGCTCGGGAATTTTAAAGGTATGTTGGAGGAGGGGTGGGAAACAAGAACAGAGAATCCTGGATTAGGTGAGTGGCATGTGGCCAAGGGGAGGGCTGTATATTGCGGAGAAAGAAGGTGACGCCAAGCCAAGAACAAGTATATGCAGAGGTTCAGATGGAGCTCAGGGGAGCTGGGGAGTCTATACCCAATGGCATCTGTGGTCTCCTTGACAGGTTGGCATCTGCTGAGTCAAGGGAGCCAGGGGGTGGAGACTGAGAAGACTGATGAAGATTTGGAAGTCTGATGAAATGCATGGGGAAAGGCGCCAACTATGGTCACCCAGAAGAACTGCTGAGCAGTTCTGAGGGCCCAGCTGATACCGGAAACATGCACTAGCAGTGGAGCCGGACAGGATGGTGATTTCTTCTAAAAATGTGAATAAAGAAAGATGTAGAAAAAGGAGATGTGAAAGATAGAAGTCAGAAAGAAGAAACATAATGGAGCCAGGTCATGGAGTAGGCGGAAGAAGAAACGATCAATGGTGAAATATAGTCGGTAAAAAGATGGAGCCCAGTGTTGGTTTCAAGGGAGGTCTTGGAGAAGTTGGAGGTGGATATTATTTTCTCTGAATAGGAGGGAGGGAGGATTTTCAGCAAATTCTCTCTCTCTGAGGGTTAAGGTGTTGAGACAGGGTTAAGGTAATTGTGACAGGTCCAATTAAAACTGACATACAAGTAAAATTTCAAGGATATGTTCTGGTGAACATTTAAAACTAACAGAGAGGAAGCATGCAAATGAAGCTTTGTGGTCTTTTATGTGACATCATTTGTAATGTAGACAACACACTTGGAAAACAGTCTAACTCAAGGAAAGCACATAGAGTTAACTAATAAAGTGACTCTACAGCTTGATGGTGGCTGCTTGGTGTGTGTTGTGTTGAAAATTCTGAGAAGCAACATGAAACCATTCTTTGATCAATTTGTGATGGCTGAGAGTGGAGCACGTGTGTCATATACTTGCCATTCATGAAGTACAGATAGAATACAGAAGCTTTGTGTTGTATGTCATAAAAGTAGCATAAAGTCTGTGCAAATCACTTCATTTGTTATTATTAGTTTACCTATCAATAAAATATTTACCTATATTCTTAGAGACTACAAGTATTGTTTCATTTGTAAAGCCCTTTGAGCTCTTGCATAGAGGATGGATGATACATAATTATAAATTATAATAATGTGAGCAATACATTTTGTCAAATAAGTATTTATCCTTTATCTGAACTAAATTACTAACAGGAGAAATGTTTGGTTTAAATGAACTATGTCCATAGAAACATGATTCTAATATCTTTCAATTGCTGAAATCTTTAAAGACACTTGCACTGTGACAAGCTGAAAAAAAAAGTAGAGAGAAATGCAATGGTTATTTTATACTGTGTTTCCCCAAAAATAAGACCTAGCTGGACAATCAGCTCTAATGCATCTTTTGGAGCAAAAATTAATATAAGACCCAGTCTTATTTTACTATAATATAAAACCGGATTTTAATATAATATAATATAATATAATATAATATAATATAATATAATATAATATAATATAATATAATATAATATAATATAATATAATACTGGGTCTTATATAATACAGTATAATGTAAGACCAGGTCTGATATTAATTTTTGCTCCAAAAGACGCATTAGAGCTGATTGTCCGGCTAGGACTTATTTTCAGGGAAACATGGTAGTACCAGAGACAAAATAACAAAGTTTACTGAGACCTATTTTAAGCTCTCTCTGTGTGCTTTCATTTGGGTGGCCCTATAAGCTGGGGAGCTGAGTGAGACTGAGGGAGGCAGTAATTTGCTCAAGGGCAAACAGCTCGCCACGTGACAGAGGTGGAGAACATATCTAGGCCTCTCTGGCTTCAAGTCTGTGTTCTTTCCATCACTCAGAAAGAAGAAGGGTGTTACCCCCTCTGCACACACATAACTTATTTGGACTAAAAACAAACTCCCAAATGCTAAAATCTCTTTCGCACATAACACAACATAGGAACTATGATCACTAGGCTATTTAACAAATTGCCCCTGAATTTTTTTTATCAGCACGAAGAGAGGTTTTCAATATGCATCCTAGGTTTGCTTTAAAAACAGATCAGTGAAGAAGGCCAAATTGTACGTATGGATATCATCAATTGATACTTGCTGAACTTTCGCCTGTGAAGTAGAGCTGAGTGACCCTTTGATGGCATTCATCGAATCCGATTTTGTTCCTCTTTTGTGCTATTACGGCCTAGGCAAGGGTTCATACTTTTTCTCATAACCTTCTGGTCAAAATGGAATGCCAGTCCAGGAAAGCTAGGACCACACAGATGAAGTAACAGACAAAAGTAGCAAGTGGTACTGGGCCTCTGAAAATCCAAAGGCAATGTCAGTTTGTAATCCCGCAGAGGGTGTTTGTGGGGCTCAAATATAAATAGTTTTTCTAACTGAAAAACAAATCTAACATATTAAGTGTTTCATTGAAGGCCTCAAATATGTCTAGAGTTTTGCACTGAGTTTATTTTAAAACAGATCTTGAAGCCGGGGGTCCAAATTTTCCCATAGACTTACACATGATGAGAATCTGTCTCTTTATATTTAGCTGCAGGCCACCTAACAAGTTCTTAGGCAAAACACATTATTTTGCTAGTATAAGAAGAATAAATACTGTTTTTGGAAAGTTCCAGTGTTCTTCTTTAAAATATTACCGTTTCCATAGCAATAACATAATGTACTAAAGAGTAGAATAGAGTTTCTTTAGAAACCACGTGTATGGACACATGTTTCCATGGAGGACTTTGAACCATCTCACCTGCTTGTGGTCCAAAAATGGAATACTATTTAATCAAATCAATCCTCATCTGATGAACTAGAACTTGGCCAGTATTTCACAGCCTGGTTAAATGTCAGCCTCCTTTGTGCTTTTGGTCCTGTGTGTAGTTCTTTCCTGGGCTCTCTGCATTTGGAGGGTGGAGAATAGATTTATATTCATTCATTCATTCATTTAGTCAACAAGTATTTATTTATTAAGTCGCTAAATTCCAGGTACAGTTCTAGGTACTGGGAACTCAGTGACATTAGGGAGTTTATATTCTAATGAGGAAAACAAGAAAATTATCTTTAAGCAACGAGGAATGTCACATCACGTGCAGATACACACGTGAAAGTGTTCCTTGATGCTCTTAGTGATGTTTTAAATACTTGGCAAGAACACGACATCAAAGCATCACATATTAATGAGGAATAAGAGGATATAAGAGAAAAGGAGAGAGGGGTAGGGATTCTTGTAGCCAATACAGTTATTACCAGGTTTTCTGTCAAGAATTCTAGGATGAGCCTCATTGTATTTAAAGTAGCAAAGGGTATTTTAGGGGGGTCGTATAATTAAGGTATTATGCATAAATATACAAACTGGGGGAAGGAGTCCTGTGTGAGTGAATGCTCTTTGGGAAGATGGGGTGTGACTCTGATTTTTAAAGCTTCTATTAGGTTGGAAGCCTCTCTTTGAATAGCTCCCTCCTTATTCTGACATGCAGTTGGGTGTCTTTGCCTTCCCATAATCCTCCCCGTTTATTTCTTGTGCTGATTTTGCCCTGATGAGCCCCATCTCGCTCTGTACCCACAGCTACGACCCTCAAAGGTGGGAGAGTGGATGGATGGCAGGAATATCACTGGGAAGGACGCTCCTCCAGTGAACTAATGGCTGTCTGGCATCTGGCAAGGGGGACGCAGGTCACAAATGTCTCCATGCTGGGTCATCACTATTCAGAGAGAGAACAGAAAAAGGAGCAGAGTGCCCCCACCCCCTCCCTGAGGCCACACGTTTTTGTTTCCTACACAAGGCATCACTTGTGCATTCAGTAGCGAAACCTTGAACTGTTTAATGTCTTCAGACACCCGTGTCTATCTGCCATGTGCAAGGTCCCTTTGTGCTGCAGCCCTGCTGGTGCCCTGGTCACAAGCAAGCAGCAACCTCTTGACTCTCAGACTTTGAAAGGTTTGGCTAACTGTCCACATTGCTCCCAAGAGCTCTTGGTTGCAGACACTTCTCAAGCTATCATGGGAGCAGAAAAAGCTTTGTGGGCCAGATGTGCGGTCACAGAGTCAGAAAGGCTCCCAGGTGGCCACCCTTTCTTCAGAATCAGACAAGTTGACCAGCTACTCCAGATGCCTTCTTAGACCCCGCTAATAAATCAGTAAGCAGTGAGGTCACAAAAAGAGTTCTGAAATGGAAGCACATCTTTTCAAGTAAAGCATTTCAAAGTTTTGCTTTTGCCCCCAGCAGGGCCAGAAGTCCCCGGGGTGGGGGGTAGGGGGGAGAATCTAACTCTATCAAAGAGGTGAATTTTGGGTTGCCAACCACCCAATGCTTTTAACCACTGTGATTCTGCCCAGATGTTCTTTCTTAAATGCAAAGGCATCATTTTCTTGCCAAGAAATGGAATGATTGATCAAGCCTCCTTTAAATCATTTCATCTTATCCATTGCCATCTGAAGGAGCAGCTATTGCATTAATATTAATATTCTTATTGTCTCCCTTGAGAGAGAAATGCCCCTGTAACCCACCTTCCAATTACTGCCAACACCACAGGTCTATGAAGTTAGAGGGGGAAGCTACTAACGCAGGGGGCTACAGTTGTTTTCTTAGCAGTTGTTGGCAGTCCCCTGCATATATATATATATATATATATATATATATATATATATATATATATATATATTTAAATGCTATGCTTGTCAGATAAAGCTTCTTGAGACTAAATGGCAAAGGTAAGGCAAGAACTCAGCTTCTTTCAGCTTTTGCATACAGGAAAAGGGGATTTATGCTAGAGAGGCAATATCTAGAAGCTGATGAAGAAACTTTACAAAAGAATGTCTGTTCTCAATATTGTGTAGGTAACATTTGAGCAATTAGACAAACATATTGAGTAACTGAAACCACTTGTAGGATTTGAAAAAAAACATTGTCTTTCCTTCTCACTTGTCCAAGGTACTTTTATAGGAATAAAAATGTGGGCTGCACATGTCTTACATTTACCCTTATTGTAACTATAAGTATGTTTATGATGGAGGGTGCAGTTTGCAACACCAGGGCCCCTTCTAACTGGGTTGGAAACAGTTGACCATCAAAAGGAAACTGGTGCCATTTGCCCAACAGAGAAATAAATCTTCCTTTACGCACTCTTGCCCTAACTCTATCTGAGAAGCCCAAATGGACACTGTTTCATCTTATTTCATGTTTGGAATCCCACGTGGCATTTTCCAGGTATATTAAATTCACATATGGAATGCATATTTGACAGAAACTTTTGACTGGTTAAACATGTGTCCTTTGTAATTGTAGCTATTTCATTTTCATTTGTTTTTTTCTAATCTGATCAAAATTGAATGAATTTCACATATATTAAATTACTGAGCACATACCATACTGTCAGAGTTATGCAACCATTCCAACGTTATAAATTAGCAATTATATATCATGCGAATAAGAACAATTATGAATTTGCATATGAAAACACTGTAAGTATTAGTAGGAAAAGGGCATGGTTAAGTAATGTGTTGCTTGCTCACGTCCATAAATAATGACTATTGAGAAGTAAATGGTTAGCATGACCCAAAATGTGGCTCCATGATGTGCCTGCCTCTTGGGGAGAGAGACTAGAGTAAGCCCAAATGGAAAGAAATCATGGCTGCCTTCCCTATTTCTTTCATATGTAACAAATTTAAGACATATATTTCTTCCCTATGGATCAAATATTCTTAAAATAAAAATGTCTAAATATAACAGTTACACTTATAGGACCAATGCTTGATACTGTGATGGGATCTTACGAACAGCAACAATGGCACCACTGTGAAATGCACGGTCCTCTCTAGATGGCACTGAGCTGTGCATTGCCTGCTCTTCTTTTCATGATCAGATCAGAGGGAAGTTCATTGCAAAGGAAGCAGATACCCTGCTGTTGGCTGCCCTGGTCTGTCTATAGGATAGTTTAGTGGCTACAGACCTGGAGGACTCGTTTGCTCCTTATAATTTGTAAAACACCGTTTTTCAGAAGGAAGAATGCACTGTATCCTACATGATTGTTGGAATGTTATTTTTAGACACTCTTATAATTGTTGTGGGCGGCAGAATAATGATCCCTCAAAGATGCCCACATCCTAATCCCTGAAACTGTGAATACTCGTATGTTACCTTACATGGCAAAAGAGACTTTGCAGATGTGATTAAATTAAGGGTTTTGAGAAGGGGAGATAATCCCAGGTTATTCAGGTGGCCCAATGTAAACACAAGAGTCCTTAATCATGGAAGAGGAAGGCAGGAGAAGGGTCAGAGCGATGCAGTACGAGGATTTAATTTGCCGTCGCTGGCTTTGAAAACAGAGAAAGGGGATCGTGAATTAAGGAATGCAGGGGGCCTCTGGAAACTGTGAAAGGCAAGGACATGGACTGTCCACTAAAGCTTCCGGGAAGGAGCAGAACTCCGTGGACACCACTATTTTAGCCCACTGAGACCTGGGTCAGACCTCAGTCCTCCTGAATGGTAAGACAATAGTTATTTTAAAGCATTGAGTTTGTGGAAACGTGTTACAACAGCCATCAGAAACAGATACATTTGTGGTACATGTTTCTGAGGATTCTCTTTGGAATTAATGACTCTGATTGTGTCCAGAACGTAGTATCAGAAAAATTCACCAAGACTCAAACTCATACCACACTGACAGAGAAGAAAATGGATATGGAAGGATGTGCCCTGACTGAGCAAGTCTAACAAAACTATTTATCATTTTCTGCCAGTCCCTCAGAGGCAACTGTGATTTCAGCTTTAAGAAATGATACATCTGAGGATGGCATTACTGATGTTTGGTTTTATTTACAATTTAGAGAGAATGGCAACATGCTTTCATGTTAGTCATTTAGCAAGTAGTAACACAAAATCTGAATTTAATGCCTCCATTTTTGTTTAACATGTTTGTCTCACAACAAACTAGACAGACCACAGCAAAATCAATATCTTTAATGTTATTCAAGGGCCATCTTTTAAATCTGTGGGAGAAGTCTTGATCAAACAGTCCCTTTTTGTTTCATTCTCTTTCATCAGGGAAGTTAAAGGTGAGAAAAAACACACTAGATCATAAATTAATGATCCTGTGTTAATGCAGATGTCCCTCCTAATTAATAAAGGAAAGTTAAATGCAAGGCATGAATATATCTAAATACCTTTCAATTTGGGAGAAAGATTAAAAATCCTTTTTCTCATCCCTAGACAAAATTTGTTCAGCTTTACACAAAAAGTGGACATGAAATCCTGACCCTAAGTCTTAATGTCGGTGATTCTTTTTAAACAGATTTTCTCCCAAACAGAGGGGCAGGCAGGTTGGGCAGTGCCGAAGCAGGCAGAGGAAATTCCCATGATGCTTTTCACTAGACAGCACCCCCAAGCTGTAGCCAGTTGCGGAAGCTACCTCTTGTTTTTCCCAACCCCTTGTACTGGTTACTCTGATTTCCATAATAGTGAATTCCAAGTACCCAGATGCTTGGGAGCTATTGGCCTCAAAAAGATACACCTCCTAAATGGGAGTACAATTTTACAAACTAGTACACTTGGAAATGGAGGTTGATAAGGTTCAACATAAACGAGTATGGACGTGAACGTCTTTATGACCTAGCCTCAGAAGTTACACACCATAATTTCTGTAATCTATTATTAGTTACACTGATCGTCCCTACTTATTGCAGGAGGGGGCTGCACAGGGGTATAAATGCTAGGACGTGAGATTCATGGAGGGTCACTCTGGAGGCTGACCACCACACAACAGATTATCTTCCTTCAAAGACATTGGCAAGGTTTAGCCCTTTTGACTTCAACCTACAGAAGTACTTCCTCCAGAACTGGAAAGTTTACAGAATTGCCTGCCCTCATTCTCTTCTTTCAGAGCAGGAGCACCCATAATGATGCCTGCAGGGCCTTGAACGGAAAGATTGGTGGTGTTATTATGGAAAAAATTACCTGCCAAGTAAGTCAAGCCCATGAATAATCTCTTCTATGTTCTGAGAGCCTTTCTTTCTTCTCAGTGCAAACAAGCCAACCACAACAAAATCACTTCTGCCTGAGGTTCAACCAAATCCTTCCAGACTTGACATTTGGGAAGTCACTGAATTTATGTGGATGAAAGAAGAATAGCATATTCTCCTCCACTTCCTTGACAAAAAGCTCTTGAACAGGATCGCTTCTTCATTATACACAGTTAATGGATAATTCAAGGCTCTGACACTGATGAAGTTGACAAATGTTATACAGCAGTGAACACAATTTCAAAATTGTTGGCCACGTCTTAGATGTGAGCACATGCCAGTGTCAAAAGTAATGAGACATGATGGGATGTTGTGCTCCTCATTTACCAAAGAAGCGAAACCAGGTGGGTTGATGCCAAGCATAGCAAGTGCTTCATCAGTTCAAGAAGTACCAAGATTTTCTGTCCAAGTCACACCCTTGTTTGACAAATAAACTTTTAATGATTTTGAAGATGTCAATAGCCTTTGAAGTTTCCAAAAGGGACTCACACAATAGGAACCCTCTGATAGTATCAATGTATACCTAATGGACAGAACCAAGTGCCACATGCATTGAAAGATGGCAGCACCCATCTTCAAGGGAAATAGCTTATTAGCCAATTTTTCCATGACCTTTATCAAATGGTTAAGAAATAATTAAAAGAAATGCTAGTGATTCTGGAGTGGATGACTCTATTTGGTACCAAAGTAACAGAAAGGCAAAACAAAGAAAACTAATATTCTCTAAAGGCTCATCCACACATTTCTCTTATGGGCTGAACGCTTGTGTCCCTCACAAATTCATATGTTGAAATCCTAAGCCCCAATGTGATGTTATTAGGAGATGGAGACTTTGGGCAGTATTTAGAACTAGATGAGGTCATGAGGATGGAGCCCTCATGCATGGGATGGCTGCCCTTCTAAGAGTCGTGAGAGCAGTTACTTTCTCTCTTGTTCTCTGCCATGTGAAGATACAATGAGAAGTCAGCAGCCTGCAACCCAGAAGAGGGCTCTCACCAGAACCTGTCCATGTTGACACCCTGATGGCATTCAGACTTTCAGCCTCCAAAACTCTGAGAAATATGTTACTGTTGTTTATAAGCCACCCCAGTGTATGGTATTTTGTTATGGCAGCCCGAGCTGACTAAGACAAATTCCTCAGGACACCTTGCTGTATTCACTTTATTTCTTCTCTTTTCCGCACTAGACTGAGTTCCCTGTGGACATGAACTCTGTCTTTACTCTCTTTGTCCCAACAGTAGTTGTTTCTTCTGATAACCAGACAAGATAGCAATGACTCTGCTTTGCATACCATCTATCTAAATCTCAGAGGGACTAACTAACAGTGCTGGGCCAGCAGTATCTGTTCATTAAAAATTTGTTGGAGAAATGAATGAATGCATACATGAGAAAAATAACTTGTGCACGTATCTCTAATACTAGCTGGGGAAAAGAGTCTCTTGACAGAGACATTCCAAGCTAACTGGCAGGTAAGCTTTTATATTATCCATGAGCACATCAGGTTAGCATAATCTCAAGAGTGATGAACTTCAGATCAGAGGACAGGATTCAAATTGCGTCTTTGCTTGAGAAGCAGGTTTCCACTCATTAATTTACTCATTAATGCTGTAAGCACTTGTTGCTTGTCTATTTATGCTCAGTCATGCTGCCAGGAAGGGTGGGCCAAGATGGCAAGCTCCTCCCACGGACACACTGAATCTGTAGCTGCATATGGGACAATTGCCTCTGAAAAAGACCTGACAACCAGCTGAACAGTCCCTTCACATCAAATGAGAAAGGGACCACACTGAGGTGGGTAGGAGAGGCTAAAATGCAGTCTCACCAAAGACTCCACCCCTGACACAGTGAGCCACAGTTGTGAGGGTTCGCACAAATCTGGAGCTTCCCCCTGAGGAGCCAAGGGTTCATACCCCACTTCAGGCAATCCAACTCTTAAGACCTGCACCTGAGAGATGAGCCCCCAAAACATCTAGCCTCAAAACCAATGGGGCTTGCATCCATGAAATCCCAACGGCTATCACAAAAGGAGAAACTGCTCTTAAAGAACTTGCAGGAAGACGCCTCATCCCAGGGCCCAGCATGGAAGCAGCAGTTAGAAAAGCACCCAGACTATATGGGAAGAAGACTCATTTGCTAATCTTAAAGCATCCATGGGAGGGGCCTGTTGGGATTGTCTCCAGGGATAGAGGTGTCGGTGGGCGGCATTTTTGTGCTTTCCCTCTGCCTCACTAAAGCCTGTGGATGAGCACTGTCCTTACACTCTCCCTCTGCCATGCTCCAGTGTGCTAGTATATGTAACATTTGTAAATAGTTATGCACCCTACATAGGAGGATCTAAATATATAGAGCTTATATTAACAGACCTAAAGGTAGACATAAGCAGCAATACAATAATCGTAGGGGACATTAATACCCAACTTACATCAATGGATAGATATCCAAACAGACAATCAGTAAGAAAACAGCAGCCTTCAATGACACATTAGACCATGTCGACATAATAGACGTATATGAACATTCCATCCAAAAGCAACAGGATACACATTCTTCTCAAGTGCACATGGAACATTCTCCAGGACAGATCACATGTTAAGATAGGCCCCAAAACAAGTCTTAATAAATTTAAGAAGATTGAAATCACATCGAGAATCTTTTCCGACCACAATGGTATGAAGCTAGAAATCAATTACAAAGAAAGAACTAGAAAACACATAAATATGTAGATATTGAACAAGATGCTACTGAACAACCAATGGGACTACAAAGAAATCAAAGGAGATATTTTAAAAATGAGACAAATGAAAATGGAAACACCGCATACCAAAATTAATGGAATGCCGCAAAAGCATTCTGAAAGGGAAGTTCATAGCGATACAGGCCTACCTCTACCTCAAGAAACAAGAAAATCTCAAACAACCTAACTTTACACCTCAAGAAACTAGGAAAACAAGAACAAACGAAGCCCAAAGCCAATGAAACTAGGAAATTCTAAAGATCAGAGTATAAATTAATGAAATGGAGACTAAAACAACGATAGAAAAGATCAATGAAAATAAAAGCTGGTTGTTTAAAAAGATAAACAAAGTCAACAAACCTTTAGCTAGACTCAGCGAGAAAAAAAAAGAGAGGGCTCAAAACAATAAAATCAGAAATGAAACAGATGTTACAACTGATACTACAGGAATACAAAGGGTCACAAGACTACTGTGAACAATTATACAGCAATAAAATGGACAACCTAGAAGTAATGGGTAAATTCCTAGAAACATACAAACTTCCAAGACTGAATCACGAAGAAAATCAGAATACACCGATTACTACTATGGAGATTGAGTCAGTAATGAGAAACCTCCCAACAAACAAAAGCCAGGACCAGATGACTTATATGGCGAATTCTACCAACATTCAAAGAAGAACGAATGCCATTCCTTCTCAGACTCTTCCAAAAAATAGAAAAGAAGGGAATACCTCCAAATTCATTTTACAAAGCCAGCATTATCCTGACATCCAAACCAGACAAGGACACCACAAGAAAATTACAGGACCCATACTACTGATTTTGCATACATGCAAAAATATTGGCTGAACTGGCTCCACTGACTCAAATCCTCCCCATCAATCTAAACTCTGCTTCAATCTCATTCTCTCCAGACCCTGCTGAGTGATTCCTTTGCACTTCTGTCCTAAGGTTTATGTCACCTTTGGGTAATTAAAGAAACTTTAATTGAAAAAAGTATGTGGAACTTGACAGTATTACAACTAAATGTATTCATGTTACCAGCACCCAGATTTTAAAAAAGCAGAATGCTACCAGAAGCCCTTTAGAATCACTAACTCCCACTCCCCAAACAAGGAGAGTTACTATCCTGACGTCTAATCGCCTGAATCAGTTTTCACTGTTTTGTACTTTATGCAAATGGAATCATACAGTTTTTATCTTTAGGTAGTGAGAGCATAATGTCTGGATTGCTATATTATATAAATTTTGTGGGTCTTTTTTTTTTCAATGATGAGAATGCAAGTTTCTTTATGTAACTTCCTGGCAGAAAAAAACAGAATCTGGAACAGTGCTTTAGACAGAATACATTAAAGTGTGTGCTCCTCAGCCCATTCAATGCATCCAAGTTCAGGGAGATGTAGACTTCAGACTTTACCATGAACTTGTCTGAGGAGGGGAATCTAGTTTTTCAGTCTTCGAGTCATCATTCCAGGACACACTCTGAGTGTGTGTGTGTGTGTGTGTGTGTGTGTGTGTGTGTAAAATTATTCTGGGTCAATTTATCACTGCCTAATTTAAGCAGAATTTCTGAAAATGCGCATGAGAATAAAAAAGTTGTTTCCATCCTAATGGAATTAACGGACAGCTCTCCAGAGAGGAGTTAACTTACTGCTGACCTTTTGGGTTTATCTGCCACACTATTCTTAGCTTCACAGCTTCCTTCTGGTGACGTTATTGATTGACAAGAGAAGAATGTCACAGTGCCCCATTAATGATGGTATGGCAGATGGTTTATCTTACTTTCCAACCTAGGAAACACCGGCTGCCATAATGCTATTGAAAGATCCTTACACCTATGACCAATTCTCATTTTCTTTTTGTTGTTTATTCGTTTGACAGATTACTGGCATTAACGCTTGCTAAAAGCCCTGCAGGACCTTTGTCCAAAACCAACATGCAACCCTATTGAGAATACTTTTCTATACACTCACTTTCATTTTCAGCCTTGTTATAAGACTTCTCAATTTTCAGTGTTCTGGTAGACATTGACCTCTACCATGCACTCAGGACCACAGCAAATGAGTTGTTCTGAGAGATAAGGAAAGAAGCCCTTGAAATGTAGCTTCCTAATGGAGCCATTCTGGGAAACACTGACCTAGCCAATGGCCCCAATGCATTCATTGTAGATGTCCATCTCCAAAGAGCCACAAACAAATTCTGTAAAGTCACAGAGTGCACGCTGCTTAAAGGGCATCAAGGGAGTAGGAAGACGGTGGTTGAATAATAAGGGAAATTCAGCTGACAGACACCTGCAGTGTGGGAAACAGGCTCCAGGTTGCGGTTAGCAGAGCTTCAGATCTGTCGAGTTGGAGACTGAGATCCAAGATTTCCTGCTTACTGCTTCTATTGTGATTTTTTTGTTGCCAACTCCCTATACTAAACCTGGGACTGACATTCCACATTCCAGATCATTAATCCATCTTCTGGCTCCCCATCATAACGTTAGCACTTCCCCTTTATAAATGTATCTCTTATAGGCAAGACTTGGAGACTATCACTTCAAGATTCACAGAGTTATTTCTGACCCTCTTCTCCCCTTTTCCTATATACTGATATGCGTTTGTATCATTCGCACAGAGATGCATTATAAAAAATAGTATTAAGCAAAAGCACTAATAAACCCAATTGCACCTCCAGAGTATTGGTTCCTATTTTGTGGCTTCTATATGGTTCCAGCTGCAGTTCCCCCATTTTACTAACTAGGTGAATGGAACGGGAATGGGGAGCTGAAGGTTCTCGTTTGTTTTTGTTGGGAAAATGGCCATCAGTGCCAAAGATTGACCTGCCCATCTTCCTTAGTTGCCATGGCAGTGACTAAAAGGGTCTCCAGTTGGACACAAAGACTTTCTACAGTTTAAACAAAGACAATGGGAAAATATGTTTTCTTGACCCTTCGCAGGAAATCCTGCCCAATGCACACAAGAATGCAGCATTTCCCAGCCCGTCAGTTGCTCAAGTCTAGCACTGAAGGATGAGTTTGAGTGACCCTGGGAAAGATGTTCACATTCTCACTGAGTAAGAAAATCTGAACGTCATTACCCAGGTCCAAAGGTGCTAACACGCAACAAAACCCCAGTATAAATTAGTTGGGCCTTTGGGATATGAAAAAGTGACATGTATGTTTCAAAACAGACTAAAAGAGAGATATACATATGACCCTGATGTTGTCCACTTTCCCTTAGTTTTTGGCTTCTTACAAAGTTTCTACCTGCCAAGAGCAATGGGATAAGATACTAGTTGGAAAGAGGAAAGGGAGGTCTGTCTCATAACATTAGAAATGAAAGATTGCTCAATATCTTTATTCTAAAAACCATGGTTTCTAAATTAAGGAAGAAAATGCAAGCCACAGTTTCCTTCCCCAGTCTTGCTGGAAGTCACAAGAATAGGTAATGCACAGCTGTTCTGCTCTGCACCAGCCCTTTCAGATGGTGACCTATCAGACCAGTGATGGTGGTGACAAATACAAATAATGACACAAACATCTGTCTCCCTGCTACTCTCTTTCCCTGGCAAATGGCACTGAAGAGTCTCATTTTGCACTGTGAGTGCTCTCCCCAAAAAGTGGCTTCAGTGTGAATGATGCCTCCTTTCTTTGAATCTGCCGATCCCTTTCCAGTATGTTAAGGTCGTTTTAAAACAAAGACAACAACAAAATGCATGCCCAGCTCTGACCCTGGAGGAGTCAGAAAAAAAGAAGTAAAGAATCCAGTGGAATGGAGTGTTACATGGAGGCAGATAAGCCTTCCTTTCCAAAAGAAACTAGGAGAGGCAATGTTTTGGAAAGGTTTGTATCTAAAATATTGTAGAGGTCTGCAAATTCTAGAGTCGACCAGACCCTGAACAGGAAGGTGCTCTCTGACAGTCAGGGATAATAGTCCAAATACGGAGGACCGACACGTGAAGCTTTCTGGCTCGCTCTTTCTGACACATACGCGCCCTGGCTCCCACACAACCAAGACTCACTTTCCTAAGGTATTCGCACAATGTCCCTGAGATTACAGAATGGCTTGTGAATTGGTTTCTCTAAAGCAGGGAGCTGGAAACAGGCTTCCTCCTTTCCCACTGGGTTATCTGGAGGAACATATGCACAAGGAGATACCATTTTTTTGTTTATTTTGGCTTCACATAGAACCAAGATAATTTAGATCTGGAAGGAACTTCAAAAATCAAGCAGTTCAACCCCCAAATTTTCCTAATGAAGAAACCAAGGCTTAGCGAAATGCCACAGCCTGGCGGAGGTGGCAGCAGGGGACTCGGTTTCATTTCTGGCATCCCCAGTCCTCTCCTTCCAAGATCTCTCAGCTCTCTCGCTTTCTTTTCCACCTCCTCAAGCATTTCAGATCCATTTGCTCCTCCAAGTAGCTCAGGGCCTCTTCCCAAAGCATTCTGCTGCTGTTATTCAGGAAACAAATACTACGGAAGCCATGCATTTCTGCAGATATCTTGGTGCTCACGAAGCAGGGGCATTTGACTCACTTGAGTACCACTAGCACTGGGGGGCTTGTGCAATGCAGAGCGTGGCACGTCTGGGATACTCCATTCAGTCAACTTCAGCACAGCCGCTTTCCCTCCTCCTTTATCATTTGTAAACAAAATCATTTCTGAACATGTGCACACCGCTTAAAAGTCAACTTAATTAAATGGATTAGTTAACAAATGGATTAATTAACTAACTGGTAATTAAACAGATAACCATTGAATCAGATTAAAGTCTGCCTAAAAGCAAACAGACATATGAAGAAATGCTCAACCTCACTAGCCATCAGAGAAATGCAAATAAAAACCACAATGAGATACCAGCTCACCCCAGTCAAAATGGCTGTCATCAATAAATCAACAAACAACAAGTGCTGGCGCGGATGTGGAGAAAAGGGAACGCTTGTGCACTGTTGGTGGGAATGCAGATTGGTGCAGCCACTATGGCAAACAGTATGGAGGTATCTCAAAAACCTAAAAATAGAACTACCTTATGATCCAGCAATCCCACTCCTAGGTATCTATGCGGAGAAATCCAAAACTCCAATTCAAAAATCTTTATGCACTCCTATGTTTATTGCAGCACTATACACAATAGCCAAGACATGGAAACAACCGAAATGCCCATCGGTAGATGACTGGATTAAGAAACTGTGGTACATTTATACAATGGAGTATTACGCAACCATAAAGAAGAAAAAATCTTACCATTTGCAACAACATGGATGGACCTAGAGAACATTATGTTAAGTGAAATAAGTCAGACAGAGAAAGACAAATACCATATGATCTCAGTTATGCGGAATCTAAAGAAAAGAATAAGTGAATGAACTAATCAGAAACAGTTTTGGAGACAGAGAGGAAAAACTGAGGGTTGCTAGATGGGCAGGGAGGTGGGGATAAGGGGGAAGGTGAGGGGATTAGAAAACAGTCAGTAACCACAAGATGGCCACGGGGTTTTGAAAATTAATTTGGGGGACATAATCAATAATGTAAAGATTTGTAGGGTATCCAATGGACACGTGTCCCATTTGGGAGACCACCTCAGGAGTGATGTAGGTGCCTGATCTCTGCACTGTACACCTGAAGCTGAACAATAATGAATGCCAACTATAATTTTATATATGTATATATGTGTATGTATATGGTTACAGGAGGCAGAGTACAGCATTAGGAATAGAGACAGTGGAAATGTAATGGCTGTGTGCGATGTCAGAGGGGTAGTGGATGGGGGAGGGGGGATCACACAGTGTGCGGGATATAAATGATAAACGTCTAAGTATTGCTTTGTCTTGTACACCTGAAACTAATAAAATTAAAAAAAAAAAAAAAAGTCTGCCTAAAAGGAAGAAAGGGAGAGTAAACCTGTGTAATTTAAAGTTCTAATTTATTCTGGTTTTGGTTAAAATTACCAGCTGATGTTCCTTCCATCCATCCATCCATCCATCCATCCATCCTTCCTTCCATCCAACAAGTTTATTCAACGAACATCTCATTCAAAAACATTTTTGCATGCATTCTAAGTACCAGTTATTAGGCATACAAAGTCACATGAAACACAATGTAGTTGAGAAAAGTATAGGTAGTGATTACACCACGGTATGATAGATACACAATATACGCATAGATTCAACATTATGTACCATCAACAAAAGTTTGTCTGAGGCGTTTGACTGAACATTATAAAAGACACAATAATAAGTAATAAATAGTCCCTACCCATTGGGCGCTTTAAATAGGAACAATCAGACACAAAAAAATTCAGATGCAAAGTAGAATGTAGTATCATTTACTATGAATTACTATGTAATTCTCAGTATTTTGAAAATTAGGGACCGAAGTACCCTGAATAAACACAAGAAAAGCTGTAGAAGTGGTTGTTGTTATTTTGGAATGAACAGAAGACGATCTTGAGGTCAGACTGTCTCATGGGTAAAAGATGATGATCAGAAAGGAGCCCCACAGTTTAAACAAAGAACCTGACGTTTGGATGCCTAAACAAAGAGAATTCAGCAAATACAAATCCTGAGGGAATCATTGCCTCCCTGAGCCTGATCAACCCCCCTAACACATGAGAGACAACAACAAACAACAACAACAAATTATTATTCTTGATGTTTTATGCCACTAATGGGTGGTTTGTTATACAGGAGTAGATAACCAGAATATCCTCTCTTTAAAGAATTGACATTATTATATAAACCACTTTTAGATGCTGCTGCTTATACTTTAAACATTGAAAAGAATTGTATGTACATGGCTAATGTTATGAATTCTCACATATAAAACATTCTTTTAAAAGCATAATTATGACCTTTCTGGAATGGTTTAAGCACACAGATGGTCTTCTCAATCATAACCTCTATTTTGAAGCAAATTGCTCTCATCAGTTACTATGGACAAAAAAGGATTCATTTTAATGATGCTCATTTTAGGTAAGAACCATTGACTACGAGAACATGTCTTCTTGAAGACACTAAAATTATGCAGCAAAAGCTTTGATTGGGTTCCTACCTGTAGAACGTTGACAAAATCATTTTTCCAGCTACAGAGCAACACAGGGGTACCAGGTTCTTACTTGGGCTTGTGGAGAGATCACTGAGATTAAACTCTATATCTAATCAAATATCTATTCACTATTACACAGGGCACTCTCTGGTTTGGGCCCTCTTTCATCAGTCTGGTTCTGCTGTTAGCCAACCCACTAGCAGCACAGACGCCTGGCCCTGGAGAAAAAATGGTTCAGCTCACCCCCAGGAAGATTTGTTCCTTGAGCCAGTGCTCACCTGTGTGATGGTTGTGAAACAGCAGGTCTTCAGAGGGGTTCCACTCAACGGGTGCTGACAGCAATCAAACACCTCACCAGAATCAGGGAGGGCAGCCCCTCTCTCACAACAGAGGAAGGGGGAAACCACATACTTGCCTTCTGTCCTCATCTCTAAGCATCTCTGGATGAGAGGATCTAAAGTAGACACGGTATGGATGCTGCAGAATACCCTGGTTCCCCTTCCAACTCCTCTGTCTCCCCCTTTCCAGGTTTCTGCTCCCCACCTCCCAGGTGCTCCTGTCCCGGTCATGCTGTCCCATAGATTTCTCACTTAAAAGGGAACTCTTGATGTCACTTCAGCCTCTGAGACCCAAAATTGTGATGCTCTAGGGGGGAAAAGACAGGTGAGAGTTGGGGATTTGGGGACTACCACCTCTTCAAATCGGACCGCACTGGCTATCGCCAGCTCAGTGACTTGAGGCCAGCCTGTTCTGTGGGCCCCTCAATGAGAATTCCCAATTCCTCCATGTTAAAAGACAACCTGGGAACATGTAACTCAAAGCATGTCAGGGCACATAATTTTAAATGTCACAAACCAGGGGGTAAAACTATGGTTTGTTTTAAACCCTAGGATTCTGACATGAACATTTTCATAAGCTGTTATGTACACATTTTTCAAAACAAACCCCAATATTATCAGTGAAACCATAAAGGAAAGCTCTTTGGATGCAAAGTAAGGTGGTCTCCTTCGAGTCCACGCACATGCCTTTCAGGTTCTGGGCCATCTTGTATCCCCAATTCCTACCTATAGTGGGTGCTCACTGTCGAGTGAATGAATGGGAAAGAAAAAGCAGAGAAGAAACTTATGCACGCAACCAAACAGACCAAGGATGATTGATACTTCTTTTCACACCAAACACTGGAATAAGGGACTATTTGACACAGGATCTATACTACTAATTAAATTGACAGCAGTAGCCAATTGTGCCCGAATCTGGCTCTGTTATCAACAACTTCCACCCCCACCACATACACACAACATCCTGCCAAGTGAATAATCTTCTCGTTAATTCAATTAAGCTGTTTAGAAATTGGTGTCTTGTTAGATGGAGGGGCTGTTTCTCTAGAAATCTTCAAGACTCTGTTAGATATACTCTTTATCCTGGTATAGGTTAGCATTTCCGGTGAAGGCAAGCAGAGTTTTGATGACTACTCTGGTTGTTTCTTGTCTTTCAATTTATGATTTCAGCATTTGCTACCTGTACATAAAGCTGGAAATTTTTCCTTCGTGCTATTACTGTTATTTATTGTGGGTCTATAATTTACCACCGGCTAAAATGCAATCTCCTGAACAATCATTTGCATCTATATTAAATGCAAATAGAAGCATATCTAAACGCATTCATGAAGAGTTCATTTAAATAGTCAACAGTGCTCCTGAAAAAACCTGGACTACAAATGCAGGCAGAAACCACCGAATGTAAATGTGTCCAGTCAGCGAAATAAATGCATCGTGAAACGTGGGTCTTGCAGCAGTGTCCCGAAAACCAACACTTTCAAACACGGGAGAAAGAGAAGAATACACACAAAGACTGGAGCTGAACAATGTCTCCTAGTCTCATCTATATTAGGAGTTGAAATTACTATTTCATTCCTTATATACCATAAGCATCTTTTAAAAAGGGGGGTGATTTCAGCAACTTCTAATAAAAGCATAGGTACAATAATGTCCCAAATCATTGACAAAAGACTAAAGAGAAAACATAGCGGTAGCCAAGAAGACGGGAAGATCTCAAGAAATCTTGATGAGAAAAGCTATCCCAGCTGAGCACAGAGGTTGGCTGAGTTTCCTGGCTGGCCAGGCATATGTGGTCACGTAATGATGAGCTATTTCAGGTGACCAAAGGGAACAAATAGCAGTACCACACCATTTTTCACAAAATGTTTTCTGAGCACTCAAAACAGTGGTGAACAAGTCATTCAAAGTATACTTCCTTATTGTCACAGCATTTCAAAGCTTCCATCAGATGTACCAATCAAGTATCACAAAGCATCTTACCAAGGCAGCTGAAATACATAAATAATATGATGTAACATTCAGTGGTGCCTCAGATGGTGACAGTTAGTTTCCTACTTTGAAGGGTAGAAAATCCACAGCCAAGGAACTTAAGATCTTTCAGGAAGAAACAGGGTTACTGGGGCAAAGGTCACAGATTGAATTTATGAAAACTTTGTACATACTTTCATATCTCTTAAAATAAAACAGCACAGCAATTAGTAATAAACATTAATGACCTATTTCATTGCTCAAACTAGAAATAATAAACATCATGAAATTAATTTATATCTATAATATATTGTCTACGAGGATTTCTTTTTCCAACATTTAAATCAGATGGTTATGTGTGCGTATCTCTTTCTTGCAAATAATAATGGTACTAAGTCTCTATCTGATTCTCCATTCAAATACACAAATTTTCTTATATTATTTGATTCTCACATTCCAAGTTTTTCAGTGTTTATAGGAATTAGGATTATTGAATTAGAAAAGGCTTTATGCCACTCCCCACGACACACCTGTTTATAGGGTCATTACACAGGTGCTGAAAAGCTCACAGGTTTATATGCACAGCTCAATTCTCTCTTTTTCAGCAAAGAAGTCTACTTTTAGGAACCTAGTTCCCTTTCCCTTAGCTGCCTTTCTTTCCTAAAATTTTGTTGCAAAACCTCTACTCTTGCATCTTTGTTTTGAATGTCTAAGCTCAATTTTCTTATTTTCTAATTATCCCCTGAATGGATGACTCACAATTTTAATGGACTAGAATAAAATTCTTACAATGGTTGAAAACATATTCAGAGAAGAAACATGATGTGCTAGAATTTTGTTTAAGAATTTGCTTTGGGCATGGTAGACTCTATTATTTGCCCGTTTTGAGAGCTCTGGAAGAGCACATGTGTTAATCACCTATCATGAGACAGACGCTGTTCTAGGCACCACATGTATGTTATCTCCTATCATCATTACAACTCTCTGAGAGACGTGTTATTACATCCACTGTACAGAAGAAAAATGGAAGCTCGTGAAGGTCAAGTACATTCTCCAAGGTCTTGCAGCTGGTAACAAGCAGAGCTGCAATTCAGCTATACTTTTCTCTGGTACCAAGTTTTCTTAGATTTCCTTTGCATCTTTTTTCTTTAATACATATACTACAGCAAAAGGGGCACACAGGCCAACAAAACCATTTTTGAACACTTAAATCTTTTCTCAGCTAGTTACCTTAGTATGTTGTTCTGTGGAATGGACCGAATAAGATGGGTAGTCACTCCAGTTTATTTGACCATTTACAACAGGTGAAAACATAGAATAGACAATTTTGCGTAGACATGAAAAACACCTTATTAGTCCATCTGTGTGTTTCATTAGTCATTATTTTAGTGCCCGTCTTTGGCACGAAGGAACATTAGAACAGTAAAAAGTGTAGATTGTTTCTATTATTTAATAGATGTGTGAACTTGGGCAAATTTCTTCAACCTTTCTATGCCTCAATTCCCTCTTTTGTAAAACATGGATAATAATAGTACCTATCTCATAGAATTGCGAAAAGGATAAACAATATGTATAAAGTACTTACAACAGTGCCTGGCACATAAGCTCTGTTTGGGTCTCTGCTAAATTAAAAAAAAGAAATTGTTTAGTGATAATGCAATTTCCACAGCAAGCCTTAGGGAAAAAAATGAATCAAAAACTCAGACTAAATCTTTTTTCAGTGGGTATACAGGCTATTGTTAAGAAAGGGACAATACAGATCATTTTAGTCAAAACTTTGTACATGTCGAGTGGGAACTGTTGACCTCTTACATGGTTCTTATTTGACAAATGGATACTGAAAAGCATCTCTGTTAGACAAATTCTTGTTTTATTTCAACGCAATACCTGTATGTGTAAGTCACCTCTATTGTTACGATGCCAATATTTGACCATCTTTGATCCATGAAAAATGGAAGGTTAAAATGGTTCAACATAATGTTAGTGGATATGAAAAAACAACATTCATTGAATACTAAAACAGCTTTTAAACATCCACTTTATTGAGAATAAATTCATCTGGATATTTTAGACACTGGGTGACTTAGGGAAGGTGTGAGAATTGTCCTGTGTTTGCCTTTCAATCTTGAATGATGGGAAACCATCCCCCTAGGTTCAGCCACCACATATCCTGGACTTTCAGACAACATAGAATTTTCTTCCCATTATTTTTTGCATGGTAAGCTCAAGAATATCAAACCATCAGGGCAGCACAGGAATAGACTCCATAAATGATCACAACAGACTTAAAAACAAAAAGTTCAACAAACATGCCTCCTAAAAGCCAAACCCTAAGAATATACACATCGTAAACTTCATAATCAGAAGCAACATTTGAACAGGTAGCATTTCATGAGAAATATGTGCCAGTCATTGTACTGAGAACTTTACACACACCCCTCTTTGAAACCCCTGGGAAGTAGGCTCCCTGCCCCTAAGAAGTTGACAACTCAGAGAGGTAACCAGACAAGCGATTATAACATCATTGTGTGATGGGCTGTCTCCCTGTAAGGCTCTTCCAGACACATTTCTCCCTCCATAGCGCATCTGACTTATACCCAGCTGCTCTGGCTACACTCCATGCCTCTTCTTCAGAAGACATTGGCTCCCACAGAAGAGCAGGAGATGATGCTTTATTGTGAGCAGGGAAACGTTGAAGGGGTAGGTGAATTCCAAAGGTGCATAAAGAACGTAGAACAAATCCACATTTGGGAGAATGTCCCTCTCCCAGCTAGATCTCCATTCCCAATTTAGGCCACGAGACATATATAGAAAAAGACAGGATGGTAAATAAGAAATAAAAACCCTCTATGTTTCAGTCACACTATTGGGTGAGCACAGGCATTAATAGTCACACTTAGCTCTCGTGTATGGAACGCTCACCAGGTACTAAGGGCTCTGCGTGCACCTATGGGTCTCATCTCCACAGCAATACTCTGACGTAAGGGCTATTGTCATTTTCATTTTGTTGATGGAGAAAATGAGGTGTAAGGCAGTTTGGGGGCTTTGATGTTGAGTCTGTCTCACTCTAATACCCATGGTGTCCCTAAGAGTCTGAGCCCCTCCAGCATGGGCACAGTTTTATGTTCTGCCTCTTTGTCTCTGACTTTCCCGTTTTCTCCACCTGTTTAGCTTCTCCCTTACTGTGTCAGCCTGCCACTGGCATCCAATGGCAACTGCAGCAAGGGCAATGCCTGGCCAAGAAAGGAGGGGTGCAGTGAGGTTTTATCCAGAAATGGGATGCGGCATATTTATGTGAGGATCTAAGCACACACTTCAAGGGTTCATGTCCTGGAAGCCTTCCACATCCTCTAAGGAGAAGGTGACAGAGCCCTGAGGGCCTCCCATCCATCAGTTTAACAGCAACACGTTACTAATATTTCCCAGCTGTGCTGCCGTGTCCTCCCCCTCACAGATGCAGACACTGAAGCAGAAGGAATGGTACCAGGCTGACCTGGGGTCGCACACAGCACCGCAGGGATGCAAACCAGCAGACTTTGAATTGCTAGCCTATCACAGAGCCTGTCAATCTCCCATATGCGCCGACATGAGTGGATGTGTAGGTGCCTCACCTGGTGGACTGCGAATATACTTACTGTGCCCATGAGTCACCATTCTGAGAGGCAACAGAGGGCAGAGCGTGGACTGTGTGTTTATCTCCAGACACATGGAAACAGCTCAGGGAAGGAGATGGACTCCAGAAGCCCAAGGTAAGGTCAGGAGTCACAGCTCCCCAGAATACACACAGGCTGTGTGGGTTTTCTGTGCTTTGCTTATTTATCAAGGTATCTGCAGACACACTGATTTCCTCAGGGATTTGGAGACCACAGGTGAGTATTCCAGAGACACCCTCGTCTCCTATGCAGCCCTGCTTCTCAAAATCCTGTGCTGTGCCAATGGGAACCATGGCTACTCCACTGAAGCCACTGTCCTGACATTTCCACACCCAACCCCTCCTCACTGTGACTAAATCGAGATGCATGCACGGCAGTGCATGGGGCTCCCTATCTTTGGAAAGCCCACACTTTTGAGAAAATGGCAAAGAGGCCTCCCTTCTCCTTAAACTGCAAGTGAATTGAGGGAACATCAGCAATTCTGAGTTCTGTTTGCTTTTCCACAAGGCAAGGGGGTTTGAGTTTGCATCTTGGCCTGAATAAATACATCCTCTGTGTAGAGTACATACAAGCCAGAACTTTTACATTCGGGAGGCGCTTTCCCCAGGCAGACCCCCTCGGCCATGCAGACAGTTCCAAATGGAATAGGAATAACACTCAACACCCACCAAAGTGAAAGTCACACTTTGTGCACCCTAGCTCCCCACTTGGTACCCCTCTTACATCCTGCTACTAAAAGGAGGCTCTAAAATACCACAGGGGGGCTCAAAATGTGATCTGTGGACAGCCACAAACAGCCACTGGTTTATGTCTACTTAGTAACTAAAAAAGGCACAGCCCTTCATTGTTGCCTCGTGTGAAGTAAGCTACCATGTCAATAAATTTGATGAGATCCATGGCTTTAGAAGGCCCAGGATCATTGGCAGAGCAGATGTCCCATGGATTCTTTTCTTACGGGTCATAACATTTTCAGAAGCACAAAACTACTGAAGCACAATATTCACATGATCATAAATAAACATTCAAAGATGACTATGATAAAAACTAGAACGCTGTACAGTAACTTTTCTAGCGACTATAAATCAAAGCACTATAAAATCATAAATCTGGCAATAAACTTGAGAGGCCACGTTCAGTCTGAGGTTAGGAGTCGAAGCCCCCACTGATATCAAGCAAGTCTACGATTTGTATTTTTTAAAATGTTACTATGAATCAGAGTATCATAAATATGGTGACAGACTTGAGACGCCACCTTTCTTGTAAGGCTTGGAGTCAGCATTCCTCAGTGATAAAAATAATTTTTTTTTCTACAATTTGTATTTTCAAAATGTAATATCCTAAGTAATTATGCTGAATGCCTATGACAAGTGTTTACATGAAATGTTGGGATTAAATTAGTCATAGGCCCTATGTTAAAATATCATTTAACGTGTTTGCAACTGAGTATTACTTTTAATTATTTTGTTAACATGATTCACAAAGGAATTATTTTTCGTCTCATTGTTTTTGAGAGCTGCACAAAATGTTCTAAGAGTTGCCTAACATCTCAGGTCTAAAGGCTGCCCTCCACTATCTTCTTCGTCCTATTTACCACTTTTAAACTGATACCTTTGCCTCTATTCTAGAAGGTTCTATACATTTACATCTAAAGCAAAGTAAGACAAAGGTGAATATTGCATGGCTGGCTTTGAGATATTTGCTGGCTTAAAATTATTTCACATATAATCATCTACTATTTGAAATAAAGCTGAACATATGCACACTATAACATAGTTATTCCCATTTTACAAATGAGAAAACTAAAGTGTTAAAAGTTTAAGGGAATTGTTTGAAATCACCCAGGTTACATATGGTAAAAGGCAGCTGAATGCATGGTTTGTCTGACACTGAAACCAATGCGTTTAACCACTCTTACGCTCTGCTTTCTTCAAGCTTTGCACAGACTTAAAAATATTCAGAGTCCCATTGTAAGGGACATATTGGAGTGTCTCTACATTCAGGGACCTGTGCTATCTATTACTTTAATTCATTCATTCATTCAATAAATACTTATTGAGCTTCTTTTTAATGCCAGACACTGTGCTAAGTTCTGGGGATTTTTCAGAGAATATGACAGACAGGCATGGCCCCAGTTCTCTCAGAGTGGGAGAGATATTGTCCAAGTACTCACATGAATAATTCTCTAATTGGAAGTTTGGATATGTGCTTCAAGGAAGACATAGAAGGAGCTATGAGAGTGTATGAAAGGGCACCCTCACTGTGTCTGAGCATAGGAAAGGCTCTCCTGAAGAAGTGACCTTTACGCTAAAGGAGATGACCTTCAGAAGGCGTGAGAGTACAAGTCTGTCTCCTGTACGTTCATAACAAAATGACAGCTTTGTCCTCCTACCCAACCCTAATGCAGCTGTCATTCAGAAACTTCTGTTCTCACTTCAAGCAACGACATGGACTATCTACCTACAGATACTTGTTAAAACATTCAGCCCAGACTCAACTGTTTCTGAAGCTAGCTTAAGATCCTGGGTTTTGAAAAATACAGACTCCTCTTCTTTACCCTCCAATCTATCACCATCTTTCTAATTTATCTCTTACATATCTATGTATTTGTTCCTCTCATTTGTGTGTAACTTCTGACTCCCTAATACCATCTTTCACCAGGGTTTTTTGCATTCACCTCCCTGCCTTCAGTCTTGTCAAATAAATTGTCCCCATTGCCGCCAAGGTATTCGCCTTAAAACATGGATTTAACCAGGATGCCTCCATTCTTACTTTGCTAGCTCCTTTGTATCAGGCTGGGTTAGGTAGCCCTCATCCATAGCATCTCTGCATATTTCCTTCATTGTCTGTAATGTGGCCTACTGTTGCCATTAGCATGGTTTTGGTTGTAGGTACAGAATCTTGCAGGCAAACACTTGGGAGATATTCAAGATCCATTAAGATGATATTCACATGTCTCAAAAGGGTCGAAGAAACACAAATCCAACTGAGGTAGTGGAGGAAATTAATTACATCTTAGTGGGATTGCAGATTTCATGGAGTAGACAGAAAATTAAGAAATGATAGAATTTAAGTCTTGGGGCGTGGACAAAAGACCAATCCCTTTATCAAATTTTGGAGTACCTTTTATACTGACAACAAAGTGATCTCATTGTGTCTAATCATCATTGCAGCAAGAATCAAGTCCCATTCTCTGAGAAGGCGTAACCCTAGGTCTTTAAGAAACCTCATTGTACTTTCTTGGGTTAGGATGACAAAGTTGTTTCTTTGGTGGGTAAGATTTTTGGTTTTTTTGTTTTGTTTTTTTTAACACTTGGAAGATATAGAATTAAATATTTAAATGTTGAATAAATCAAACAAATATATTAAGATTTTAGCTAACCTTGGAAATAATATGTGTATATGTGCTCTATTGAATATTTGGAATATTTAAGAGAAATAGGCACTTTTCAACATCTAACAGAACATCATTCTAATTTCACATTTCAGTTTAAAATATGAAATTCAGTTAATTAATTTGACTATGACTCTAAGTTGAAAAATATAGGAGAATATTACCAAGGTTGTAAACAATATAGAAACAGTTTAAAGAGCTTAATATTCATTATATGTATAAGTTTCCTTTTATTAGTTTTAAAAGAGCAATGTAAGTACTTGGGAAAAGTTTTTTATTAATCAGACAATTGAAGCATTTATAAAAGAAATTGAGTATATTATTTTCATAAGTACAGTTTAAAATATTTAAGGGAATTCAATTAAGTAGTGAAAGGTTTCTTAAAAGTGGTTGTAAAAATGTAGTAGATGTATGAATAGAATATAAAGATTTGTAAGTTGAACCTAAAAGCTTAAGGTTCAACCTTAAAATTAGGTTTGTGAACTTGTGAATTTTTAATTTTAATAAATCAGGTATTAATTTTTAAACCCCTGAAGCCTCTGCAAGGACAGGAAAATTCAAACTGAGAATTGCAGTTATCGTGATTTATCAGCTTTTTCCTTTCTGCCATGAGTGCCTTGAAGATAAGGGTCAAGTCTCATTGAAATGATACCTTTTTGATTAATATGGCGTTTCATCACCTGTTTCACCTTTTTATCAACGGAGTGACCTCCTATTTCAGTCTGCATTTATACAGAACAGGATTGAGCATCAAGTTAATATCAGTTTTCTTATTTTATTCAGGCAGCTTTTAAGGTGCAAGTGGTCTTAAAGCTAGCTTGTTCTAAAAATTTGGCTCAGAAATTCCGGGGAAATATATTTTTTCTTTTTTCCTGCTTTATTGAGATGTAGTTGACATATAACATTGTGTAAGTTTAATGTATACAATATAAAGAGTTGATATACGTATATGTTGTGAAATGATTGCCACAATAGGTTAGTACCATATCCACCACTTCACACTATTGCAATTTGTGTGTGTGTGTGTGTGTGCACGCGCGCACGTAGGGTGAGAACTTTTCCTTAAAAGAGCAACTTTCAAATATACAATACACTATTATTAACTATAGTCACCAGACTATATATACATAATTGCCCCAGAATTTATTCATCTTATAATTGAAAGTTTGTACCTTTTGACCCCCCTGATCCAGCCCTGGCAACAACCTCCCTTCTGCTGTCTGTTTCTATGAGTTGGTTTTCTTCTTTTTTTTAGATTCCACATATGAGATCATGCAGTATTTGTCTGTCTCTGTCTGATTTATTTCATTTAGTATAAAGCCCTTATAATTTGTCCATGTTGTCACAAATGGCAGGATTTCCTTCTTTTTATGGCTGAATAATATTCTGTTGTGTGTGTGTATAGCATACTATATGTGTGTTGTATGTGTATATCTATATCTATATCTATGTCATCTATGTCTATATCATATCACATTTTCTTTATCCGTCACCCATTGAGGGACACTTAGGTTGTGTTCATGTCTCGGCTATTGTAAACAATGCTGCAATGAATATGGGGGTACAGATATCTCTTACAGACAGTGAATTGATTTCCTGTTAGTGAATTGATTTCCTCTGGCTATATACTCAGAAGTAGAATTATATACCACGTGGTAGGTCTATTTTCAATTTTTTCAGGAGCCTCCATACTGGTTTCTACAATGGCTGCACCGATTCGCATTCCCACCAGCAGGGCACGAGGGCAGAGCTGCTGGCTGGGATCTCTGCACAGGCCCTACTGCAAGCAGGAATATGGTCTGAGCACTGGTTTTATAAGCCTGTCTCCCTTTTCCACCTCTATCTGATCTCCAGTGGTTGAATCCTGCAGATTTCCCAGTGATCCCTGTGATGTGAGACCCAGGCAGGCCTCCTGGGAAACATCCAGCAATGGTCAGAGAGTGGATGTCCACCTTGGGCTCTGTTTTTCCCACAGGAGAAATCACAGGTTCTTAGAGCAGCGCTGTGCTGGCCTGGGGGAGGGGCAACATGGTCAGAGTGTAGCTGCCCCTCTTCCTCTTCTCATGTGGTCCTTCTCGGTCCCTGTGGTCTAAGGGGTGCCTCAGCCTCACCCCCATGTTCTGGGATTTTCACAGTAGTGTCTTATCGATGGATAGTGGATAGTTGGGTTTTGTTTTTTGTGAGGGCGACTAAAGTCGGGACGATCTGTGTTGTCATCTTGATAGTGTCACTCCCCCTGGGGAAAGATTTTTAATTCAATACCCTGTCAGTACAATTCTTAGCCCTGAGACAATCCTGTAGAAACAGTGTATGTCCTGAAGTCTGAAATACACATAGAGTCCACGGAGGTTATTTTTATCTAATTTATAAGTTCCGCTCATTACACTGGATTGGGCAAACACTAAGTTCGTTTTCCAGCCCTCTTCAATGAAAGGCCCCTCACAGCCAGCGATTTATACAAATGATATAAGATTTTAAATGATCAATAAATTCTGTTGTGCAGTCAAGAAGTCACTGAGAGGCAGAACCTTTCATTAAGGCAAGATTGTATTGAAAGACCGAGCTCAGCAGGGAGCTGGTGAGGCCAATGTGCTCCCTTTGAAATAGCGAGGCTCCTACTAGCCATGGCTCACAGGGAGTAAATTCTGAATTGTGTCTGCAGTATGAGTGACACCTTTCCATCAGTTCACCATGTTTTCTTGACCAGTCTCCCCTACAATCAGGAGCTTACATTTATGAGGTTCCTTGTTAGCAGAGTCTTGTGGAGTCACAGAACAAGTGTGGGCAACTAACCCACCCACGTGGGCATGAGACTCCTGACCTGGGCCCAGGAAACACGAAACAACTGGCAGAAAGGTAGCCACCAGTGCTGGACATAAGACAGTCACAGCAGATAGCAAGGCGTGGCTTCCGCAGCCTCCTAGAATGCTGGGCTCTGTGGGCAGGATGTGTGCAGGGGCCCGGCAGCTGCTCCGTGCCAGCACAGGTGGGACAGCTGCAATGAATGGGCCAAAGAGCCCCCTCAAAGGCACACTGTGCCCAGCGTCAAACACATGGCCTAGCTGTGGACAGCTGAGGAACAGCAGCAGCAGCAGTGGCAGTGGCAGCAGCAACAAACAGGCTGACCGCCCCTGGCCTTGGTAGGGAGGGACAGAATGACTCCCTATTGTGCAAAGCAGGCCACAGGCAGAGTCACACAAAACTGTCAACAGCAGCTGTGACCACCAGCCAAAAGTTATCCTTACATGTGAATTGTTAGGACGGAGTCACACAGCAGTTCTTTCTCAGCTCAGTTGGCATAAAGCACATCTCTAAAATCCCATCAGAGTGTATCTGTAATGGATATACAGGCAATTCTGCCATGTCCCTCTCCCACTCAACTCTATTACAATGCTTTTTAAGTCCCACAGACTTGTTTCACTGTTAACAACCACTGATAGGTCTCTAGCTGTGGCAATTGACAACTTAAGTATAGAGACGCTGGTTACATACCCTCCTTGAACTTTCCCACCGTGCAACTGCACCCAGCTGCTTCTTTGGTTCTTCCTTCAAGGCCAATGTCTCCCGGAGGAATGGACATCATAGATCAATTCATGTTAACTGCCCCTCTTCCTATCTTTTGGGGGATAGTGAAAGTTTGTAGGAACAGGGCACATGGGCACCTAGCCACCAGAATCTTACTTTGATTGAAATGCAGTATTGGTTCTCTCTAAATGGGTTCCCACCCTGCATCTTGGTTACTGCCATGTTAACACTCAAAACTCAATACCCTGGTACTGAACTGGCTGATGTCAGCTGGAACACTCACTGTTATTTTCAAAGCCCATCAGGCAATCTTTTCTCAGTCCTAAGAGTGTGTGCTCCCCTGATGTCATCACCAAGGGTACCAACAATTGCAGTTTAGGACATACTTCTTAGACTAAAGAATTTTATTTCAAAATAATCCCAATTTTGTTTGACCAAGCTGTTGATCTCCAGCAATTCTGTGGCAACATGTCCCAAGTTAAGAGGCCTCATCTATGATGACTTTCAGGGGAAATTGGATTGGCTCCTGTAATGCCAGAGGTAATGCTGGGGCTCAGCTCCCGCCAGGTGAATGCAGGACACTGTGAGGCCGAAAAGGAACAACAACGGAGCCACTGATAGGGGGTTCATACGACTATATTCTCGATGGCGGCTGGTCGAGACACAAGAAGCAAACATCCGCCAATACCCCAACCAGGGGTCTTCCTGCACCACACTCTTGATAGCCACAGGGTGAGACACAGGAAGTAGGATCTGTGACACCCGCGACACCCACAGTTGCTAACATAGCCATGGCAGTTATATACAAAACAATAGTGGCCAACAGCTAACTGGTGACAGCTGAGGGCCAATTAGTTACACGAGTACTTGCATGTTACGTTATATAACCAAGCCAGCACCTTTCCACGTGAGGCCGAGAGCCTGGAAACTACTCTCCTGGCCCTTTCCCAACAGCTCCCTTGTACAAATAATCTTAATCACTACAAGTGAGTGTTTAGGATAGGCTAATATACGAGCTGCTGAGTGGTATTTTTTAAAATAGCACTAGAAGAGAGATCCAAGATGGCGGAGTAAATAAACACTGGGCCTGCTTTCTTCCGTGAACACATTAAAATTACAACTAAATTATAGAACAATCAACCTGGAGAACCATCTGAAGTCTAGCCAAACAGAAGTCCTACAACTGAAAATACAAAGAAGTCACACCAAGACTGGTAGGAGGGGCGGAGATGCAGAATGGGCCCCACACCTGCGTGTGGCAGTTGAGAACCAGGAGGGATACCTCAGCTGCCCTGGTTCCCCCCTGAGGAGTGAGGGATCCCAGCCCCTCTCACCATGCTCCCCAGCCCAGAGTACTGGATCTGAGAAGAGGAGCCCCCACAACCTCTGGCTGTGAAAAACAGTGGGGATTCTGACTGTTCAGGTAGGACGGAAGGCTGTGGGAAACCCAGCCATCCTCTTAAACGACCCGCGCACAGACTCACTCACTCGCTCGCAGGCACTAACCTTGGGCTCCAGCCGAGGGACGGTCACTCAGGAGGCATCGGAGACATTCGGAGAGGCAGACTGAGGTGGGTGGCTCCAGTGGGGGGACTGGAGGACAGTCAGCATTTTCTCTGTGCGAGGTCCTTCTCCTCCTGTGCAGCCTGCAGGTAGGCGCCATCTTTCCTGTGTTGAGCCCGCCCCCTCTGGCCAAATCTGAATCTGATTGGCTTGGTGAGGTCTGATCACTCCATCCTGCTGACTCACTGGGACCCCAGCCCACCCAACTCGTCCAACACCAGAGGCATTTAATCCATGAGCAGCCAGCCTCATCCGCATTGCACGCTTTCTTGGAAAACTATCAGTCTGGCAGGTCCAGGCAGGCAGCAACAGGCCTTGGTGTGCTCTGAGACTTTTGCTGAGTTTCTCCAGGCTCAGCACTGGCACCAAACCAGAATTTACATTTACCTGGTGACCACAATTCTTCCCACTCTAGTGACTCGCTGAGACCCTACCTCACCCAACTCATGTAGAACACAAGGCATTATCAGTGGCTGAAACTTAAGGGAGCCGACAGGTGGCAGGAGGACTTAGGGTGCCCTGACCTTTTGCAGAGCTACCCCAGACCCTGTACTGGTGGCAGCTGTCCTCAGTTTGTAGTGTGACCTCTCCCATGAGCCTCCAGGTCCAGCACAGAGAGCAAACAACTGTGGATTGCTTTGTAGTTCCTACCAGGTAGCCCCTGGCCAGTCATAGGCAGTAGTGAGAGCTTATTGATATTTCTCTGGCTTGTTTGTTTCTTTTTAATTGCAGTAAACTGTACATAGCAAAACTTACCATTTTAACCATTTTTAACTCTTTCACTGCGTTAATTATTTCAAGGTTTTTTTCCAAAATGTGTCAGAAATCCACAAAAAACAATAAGTTGACATTTTGACTATTTTATGCATTTAAAAGAACTATTTGAGCTGCTTTGTATATAAATGACATTACTTTTATGTATAAAAATTTCATATATATTCATTCGGATATATGCGACCATCATGGCAAAAGAGTTAAGTATACAAATCAATGGCATTAAGTACTTTTACGATGTTATGTAACCTCCACTACAATCTATTTCTAGAACATTTTCGTCAGAAACTCTGTAACCACTAAACAATAACTCCCCTCTTCCTAGTCCCTAATAATCTCTATTCTTTCTGCCTCTGTGAATTAGCCTATTCTAGGTATCTCAAATAATTGAAGTTGTACAATATTTGTCTTTTTGTGACTTGCCTATTTCATTTAGCATAATTTTTTAAGGTTCATTAATGTTGTAGCATGTATCAGAATTTCCTTCCTTTTTATGGTTGAATAATATTCTATTGTATGTGTACACCACATTTTGTTTAGTCATTTATCTGCTGATGAACATTTGAATTGTTTTCAACTTTTGGCTATTGTGAATAATAGTGCTATATTCAGTTGCTTTCTGAGGATAAAGAGCTTAGATCTAACTGAAAACAAAGGTATCTGTGTCAGATACTGAGCATTTTTTTAGAAAAATTTAATCTAACTGAAAGTATTCAGAGTCCTTTTGTGTATGCAAGTGCTTATTAACTCAGTTCTATACAAACTTAAATTTCAAAGGCTGGTTAAAAAAAAACAGAGAACACCATAGAATTTATATCAAGGATTATTAGTTATAACCTCTCAATCCCATTACTTTTAAATGCAGCCAATACTGTAACAAGTACTATCCAGATATTACACATAGGCCCAGAGTGGTTTATATGACATTGGTAAGAGGGAATCATTATTTTGGTACAAATATCCAGTTTTTTGCATGAACTGCACTTTGCCATCCTGTATCCTCAATTTTGCACTCTGTGATAATTGTATTAGGTTGGTGCAAAAGTAATTGCAGTTTAAAAGGTTAAAAATAATTGCAAAAACCGCAATTACTTTTGCACCAACCTAATAATAACAAATCAGAGATGAAATACATATTTATCTTTAGAAATTATAGGAGTGAAAAATAACCAAATTTGCCAATAAAAATTATTCCTCTTTCAGTTGGAGTCATTAGATTAGAAAAGTTATTATTTCTGAATTCAGGGATTTTTCTTCTCTAAAGCCATGCCAGATTCCATCTGTAATACTAAGTATATAGGTAATTCTTTCACATTCCTGTCTACCTTCTTTATCTACCTCCTTTCCTTCTCCTTCCCACCCTCTATCTTCTCCCCTTCCCTTCTCCACCATCCTGAACTCTGAACAAGTGGGAAGCTGTGTGTATTTGCCTGAATTCCCTTACCTACCTATAACCCACCTTGTCCACAAGACGTAGACACATCTAAGGCTTACTCAAAGTCAGAACTATAATCTGGAGAGCTTTTGTCTGGGCTGCTGGCAAACAAAAGTTCCCCTTAGGAAGGAAATGGAAAGTTTTCTTAGCAGTCTATAACTTCAGGCCCATTGGGTAGACCGCACTTGCTGGATATCCAGCAAAATTTGTGCTGCAGACAATTTAAAAATTTGTGGAAAGTGATGAAATAAGGGTAGTGGGTTCTCAGGCATGTACTTTTCCTGCGTGTTTAGGGAGATGAAGGCAAACTGTGTTACAGATGGTCTTCCTGGTGGTGAAGGCCTGACACGGTCCTTTGAACCCTCATGAACTGGAATCAGCAGTGAAACAGATAAGCAGTGTTTGTGTATGTGGTGGGAAGGCGAGACATGAATGAGGCCAGTGATATTCGGAATATGTATTTTATTCCAAAGCTATGCCTAATTTGGAAGTCACAATTCTGGTCAAAGTTCATGTGCCCCCTACTCTGTGCCCAAACCATCCGCTAGCCGTATTCTGGGCTCTGGCCCCATAAAGTATAATCATATACTAATAGCTAATTCAGTATTGAACTAAGATGTTCCAGGCACTATTTCACATCACTTCATAATAATTCCACATCACTTCATAATAATTCCACAAGAAAGTTATATTGTTTTCATACCCAGTTTTACCAAGAGGAAGCCAAGTCTTGATGAGATTGACATATCTGTGGTTATACAGCCCACGAAAGGCAAAGGTAAAAATCCAAGCCTGGTGTGTCTCACTCCAGTGCTGACTCTTCCAACAGGTGTGCTTCGCTGTGGTTGGGGCACTGTCTCCATGGCTTCCGGTGTATTAGCCATGGTTCCATGGCTGTCTTTGAAACTGCAGAGCGCTCATCAGCTGCTAGCTTTAGGATTCACTGGGCCTTCCCCCAATGCCTTCACCCCTCGTGTTGGTATTCCCCGAGTCCCTATGAAGTGACCAACCTATCAGCAGAGATGGTTAATTTTTGTTTTATACCTGGCCTCAATGCTTGTCAGATGGGTGTCTGTCATTGCAAGTTTTCTTGGTCTTGAGGACTTCCTCTCAGTTTATGAGGTCAGACAACTAAGTTCATTAACTCATCCTAGAAAAAGTGCTGCATACCTCATTGCTGAATATCATTAAGGTCACTCCCCTTGGGAAGCTGTGCACTGACGCCAGCACCTAGTCCACCCTTTAAAGCAATTTTGGAACTCTTTTTCTGGAATGGCCGTAAGAGCTGTCGTTGTGTTACCCTTGATGTCCTGAATGTCATCAAAATGTCTTCCTTTCAATATTTCCTTTATCTTCAAGTAAAGAAAGAAGTCACTCGGGGCCAGATCAGGTCAGTAGGGAGGGTGTTCCAATACAGTTATTTGTTTCCTGGCTAAAAACCCCCTCACAGACAGTGCCGTGTGAGCTGGTGCCTTGTCGTGATGCAAGAGCCATGAATTGTTGGTGAAAAGTTCAGGTCATCTAACTTTCATGCAGCCTTTTCAGCACTTCCAAATAGTAAACTTGGTTAAGTGTCCAGTTGGTACAAATTCATAAGGAATAATCCCTCTGATATCAAAAAAAGTTTAGCAACATCTTTCAACACGTTTGGGAACTTAATTGGCAGAACGCATATGAGCACTGACAGAACTCCTGCTACATGGAGCAAGCCTAGTAGGTGCTGGGAAGGGAGTGAGGGCTGTGTCAGGCACACAGCATATTTTGAATGAATGAATCCCTCCTGAATCCCTCATTCTAGAAGTCACCTGAAAAAAAAAAAAGCCAAATATGCTGCCGAACGGAGCAGTTGAGATCAATGAAACCACACTTCTTAGAGGAGAAGAAAATGCATAAACTTACTTAACCCCAAAGTTCTTTTTCTTGGTCTGTTCCCAAGATAGGGCCGAAACCAAAACTGACCATTTACTTCTCACCACTCCGTCTTCCTCCCAATCCTTCTGCTTGGACTATAGAGTTGAAAAACGAGTAGGAAAGATTTCAAAACTCCTGAAGCCTCACCACACTCTTCATTCCCTGAGTATTCTTCACTAGGGAATAATGAAAAGACCAACACAAACACTGTTTTCCTGTGCTCACTTCCTACAGTATAAATTGTGAGAGCACTTGGTATATGTGTGTGCACATGCCTGTGTGTGAGTGTTTCTAAAGTAGGGCCAATAAGGTTATTATTATCTGATCTTTGCATTCCACTTACTAAAGCAAGTGATTTTATCTCTTCTTAGCACTGCAGAAAGAAACTTGAATCAAGGTTAAGGGCAGTCCTTTGACCTATAGCTTTGTGGGTGGCCTGAGATGGGAGTGTGACCCGAGGTTTCCCAGAAGACCAGGGAATAGATAGAAAGGTAGGGGCCTATGCTGAACTTAAGCTCAACGGCCTCTAGAAAGAGGCCTCTGAAACATATTTCTTCCTCGGTTAATTAAGCATGGACAAGGAATTGATGGGAAATGTGTGGCAACCAAGCAGCCATTTTCCATTTTTTCTTACCTATGGCCATGGCACTGGAATGTGGTGGGAGCAGGGACGTCCATAAATAGTCTGGCTCTGGTTTAACAGAGACAATTCCTTTCACAATCACAGCTTTAGCATGTGCTAAAAATGACAATGCCATCCAGTGTCAATAGTTCCAGGGAGACCCTTCATTCCTAGTTACAGCAGTAAAACCGCTGGTGGGTGGTCCCTGCTACTGGTTGTCTTCATTATCATTTCATTGTGCTGTGTGAAGCCCAGTGCACTTTGGAACTCTCAGGCATTTTAAAGCCTTTCATGCATTGGAGTGACTTGACATTCATATTTATATATCTCACTTGCACGGCAGCAGAATCTCTATTCTTGGGATCCTCACCCTTTGTGTGTTCAAGGTCACACCCCATCTAAGCGGGAATTGTAATATACCCTGAGAACATCAAGCCATCATAACTCAAGTCTGCAATCCAGATTCCTCTTGGGGGCTTAAAGCGCTCTGCCTCTTGATTCAAAGTCAAAGTGAAACCTAGAATAAGCTTGTAAAGTTAAAATATTTGAGTTTGCCTTAGGAACTTTGCAATGTTTGCTTTGGAAAATTTAAAAGTGTTGTCTCCTTTAAAAAAAAAAAATACATCCTTTCAATGTTGCGTTTATAAACAAAACTGGACTTGCCTAAATCAGAAACCTGGGCATCACATCCAACTTCTTTTCCCACTTTATACAGTGGGTCATTGATTCTGGTCAATTCTACTAGGAACAATCTGTCAGTCTCACACCTTCACCTTCATCCTAAACCTCTAGTCTTGTTCCCTCTTTAGTCTGTCCTCTATAGTGATACCAGAATGATTTTCTAAAATATAAGCCTGATCATACCAAGTTTTCCACAGACTTCAGAGTAAATGTCAGCACCCTCAGTATAACCTAGAAGGATTTTTATTGCTTTGTCCCTGCCCACCTCAGCTTCTCTCTGATGCCCACACACACCCTTCCCTCCAGCCAGACCTCTGGAAGCGCCTCCTTGCTCCCTCACACATCCAAACCAAGTATCAGTTGTTCTGGGTCTAGGAATGCATTTTCTCCTCCTTTAGGCTAACTTGACAATCTCTTGGCTAACTTCTATTTCTCCTTGAAAACTTAACTTAAGCAGCTTTACCTTTAACCTGCTCTGCACCTGCTCTGCAGCTCCACCCCCACCGCCCCACCCTCAAGACAGCACGGCCCTGGGGATTGTAATTGTTGATTTGCTGGTCTGTTTCTCACAGAACCATGAGCTCCGTGACAGCAGGAACTGTATCTTTTCTTTCTCTGGACTCCCAGTGAGTCCACAAGGCTGACCCACAGAGAATGAAGGTTGTTGAATAAATATCAAATAAATTTTGCTAAATCTCACTTGAAATAATCTTTCAAGGTGATGGCCTACATCAAGAGTCTGGACCCATGAGAGTAATAAATAGTTTCTTATCGTCCCTTGACATTATGCGAGGAACAACTGAAATTCTAAGCAGGAGGCTGTGAAAGGTGCAAGTGGGGGGACCCGTGTGAGGTAAGGCAGAGGGGCACCATGACACTTCTCATCTGTGGCTCATCAGGCGCTATTTGCCTGGGCACACACTGGTTTGTTTGCTTGTTTGCCTTTATCGTTGGTTCGCCATTTCCTCGTAAGGAGATGAGTGGTGGCATCAGCCTCCTTCCCTCCTCTAAGGCCATCAATAGTTCAGTTCACATGAGAATTTCACACCAAATGGCAAAATGAGTCACAACAAGACCGTCCACAGTGGGTGGAGATGGTATATTCAGGGTTTATCCTTTAAGTAGAACGCCCCAGCGTTCACAGGGGTATTTTTGCTGGTTACCTTGTGAAAAACGAACAGGTGTTCTTCCTGAGTTTCTGAGACAGAGTTTGGAATTAGGTTGGAAGAAAAGAGAATTGAATAAGTGGAATTTGCTTAAAGCCCAGAGGGGCGAGTTCCCTCTCTGCGTGTTCCTCACACTGCTCCTTGGGGTTTCCCAGGTAAACTGCACACTGCTTGCTGGCAGCCTTTTTCTCATCTCTAGGTGGCCTTTGTTTAAGCATTAGATGGATGTTTGCAAGATTATTTGAGTGATTTCCCACAATTTATGTCAAGCGTTTACTGTAGTTGGCTTCAGGAACTTGAAGCACGATGTAAACGACGGATCAGCTCCCTAAATGCGCCATGTCCACGGTTAGTTTCATATTCTAACAAGATGGAGTAAGGCATAGCTCTTGAACAGCTGCCAACTCCCCAGGAAGGCCCTGGGTACACCGGAAATGCCTTAAAGGGGCCCCTCCTAGCGCTCTCCAGAGCGGCTGTCCTTCAGAGCAGGGTCCAGACCTGTTCCTCCCCCCACAGACAGGTTCTCCTAAAGACCCTTCCCAAGACACCTGTTCTAGGATTCAACAATGCAACATGAAGAAATTGGAGTTTTTTTAAACCCAAGGATATATACTGCCAAGTCTCTCCTACAATGTGATTGTCCTCCTTCGCCAGTGTTGTAAGCAAGCTCTGACTCACTTCCCCTCCCAGATAGGATTTCCTCCTGCATGTACTCCCAGTGCAAAGAGATTCTTGGAATGCCTTTGCCATTACCCCTGCTTCTTCAGTTTGTAGCTCGTAATATTCTTAAGCCTCACCGAAGGTGTTTCTAGCCACATGAGACCACCTCCATAGCTTCTGGCATTACCCGTACTGGCCTCCCCCCTGGGGTGGTTCCTGGGGATTGGTCACCCAGCGCTTTCATGGGCTTCACTGTCTCATGACTAAGGAAGTTCTACCATCAGAACTCATGCGCCCCCTATCCCTCCACATCCTAGACACACAGGCCCCGAGTAAGCCCTCAAATGGGGAGAGTTCTGTGTCTTCAGGAGGTAGCGGTTGTATCTAGGGTCAGTCCAAACAAAAGTGGTTTGCTCACTTTGGAAAGTGAGCAAACCAAACTGACAGGAGTTCACTGGAACACACACATCCTAAGCATGGACTTGAAGTATTTTCACATGACTGACACAGAGCTCAACTGTAGACATTACCAAAGTCTCCCAAAAGGGCATCCCTACTCTCCAAACACCTGTTTCTGCCAATTAATCATCATGAAATACAAAAGCAATCAACCCTGAGCGTCGTGGGGGGGTAGTCACTGGGTGTATTTTGATGTTTTCATTAGGATGAGAATTGCTGATGAGAACGATTATATTAAAGAGATATGCTCATTTTATTAAATCACACCACAGTTTTTCTTTTTCTGTGATTGATGGAAAGAAACATAATCTTAGCATTTAGTCTGTCAAACGTCTTATATTCTAATTAATGAAGACAGGTAGCAAACCTGAAAAACAAACACATGTGATCATTCCAGGTACTTCTAGGTGCCCTGAGATAAAATATGGCACTATAAGGAGAGCACCTGGGTTTGGGCCTGGGAGGCAGGGCAATGTTTGAGCAAGGGCATGAGGAAGTCCCTCTGAGGAGGCACCATTGGAACTGAGGCCCGAGTGAGAGGGAGGCTGGCACACAAAGATCGGAGAGACAAATACTCCAAACTGTCAGGACAGCAGGTGCAATGGTCTCCAATGAGGATAATTGTGTGGCTGAAAGGACTGTGAGGCTGGAATATAGAAAGCGACAGGGAGAGGGGGGTCCAGGAAAGGTTAGAAGGGAAGGCAGTATCCAGACCATGGTGGCCACTTGAATTTTAGGTTAAACATAATTGAAAGACATCAGAGGTCTTTGGGCAGGGAAGTGACATCATCTTATTTAGGCTTTAGAAAAATTACTTCATCGTCCCTGTGCAAGGTGGCCAGTAGGGGGCAAGAAGAGGGACAGGGAAACTCTTCAGATGAGAGATGATGGGACCTTGGACCATGGTTGTAGTAGTTGAGATAGTGAGATGTGGTCAGTTTGGGGATATATTTTAGAAGTAGCACCAATGGGACTTAATCATGGGTTAGATGTAGAGTTTGAAGAAAACATAAAAATCAATAATGACACCAAAGTTTTTAATCTAAGCAATTGGGTGGACAGTGATGCCGTATATTGAAAGGGGGAAAGCTTGGTTGTGATGGAGTAGAAGTGACCTGAGGGGAGGGGGAAAAATCAAGAACTCAGTGTTGACACTGTTGATTGTGAGGTGCCTGTTAGTCATCTGAGTGGGGATGTTGTGTAGGCAGATGAGCATTTGATTCTGAAGCTCAAAGGGATGTCAAAGTTGGATAAATAAATGTAATGGTCAGTAGCTAAAGATAAGTCTTAAATCCATGAGACTGGTTAAGATTGCCTTGGAGAACATATAAGGTTGGTGCAAAAGTAATTGCAGTTTTTGCAATTATTTTTAACCTATTAAACCACAATTACTTTTGCACCAACCTAATAGATAAATTAGAAAGTCAAGAACAGAATCCTGGGAGACCTCAACACATAGAATGGAGACTAGGAGCCATCAGAGGAATTTAGCATAGAACCAATGAGGTAGGAGGACACCCAATCTAATGTGGTGTCCTGGAAGCCCAGGAAATAACGTATTTAAGAATGAGGGGTAGTGACCCATGCCAAATGCTGCTGAGAGGTCTAGGAGGAGGAGGAGAGAGAACTGAATCATGGCTTTGGCATTGGTGACCTTGAACAAAGCCATTCTAGTGCAACGGACGGGGGAAATTTTGATTGGATTAGTTTTAGGAGAGATTGAGAGGTGAAGAAATGGAAACAATGAGTTATAACAATTATTTCAAAGAATTTCCTATGAAGGGAAGCACAGAAAAGACGTTGAACATAGAATGGGAAGAGGTGTCAGGGAATTTGTGTTTAATATGGATGCTAATGGAATGAATATAAGACACAGAGAAAATTTAAGGAAGAGAGAGAGGAAATAATTGCAGAAGTAAAGTCCTTGAGAAGAGCATAAGGGATGAGATTCAGATGACAAATGGATGAACTAGCCATAGAAAAGAGAAGGTGTATCTAGGCAAGATGGTAGAGTAGGTAAGTGCTGCACTTGCCTCCTCTCATGACTACATCAAAATTGCCACTAAGCTACAGAACAACCATCATTGAGAATCACCTGAAGTCTAGCTGAACAGAAGTCCTATAACTAAGGACATACAGAAGTCATATCCAGACTGGTAGGCGGAGTGGAGAAGTGGAATGGGCTGGTCCCACACCTACGTGTGGTGGTTAAAAATTGGGAGGGATAGCTCAGCTGCACAGGTTGAGCTCCCCCCAGAGGAGCAAGGTTGCGCTCCCCCCAGAGGAGCAAGGGGCCCAGCCCCACACCAGGCTCCCCAGCCCAGGGTTCCAGTGCTGGCAAAAGAAGTCCCCATAACTTCTGGCTATGAAAACCATCAGAGATTGTGGCTGAGTGAGACGGAGGGTGGCTGGAGTCATATGTGTTCCTTTTAAAGGGCCCACATATACACTCACTTGCTGATGGACTCACTTGCTCTGAGCTCCAGCGCTGGGGCAGCTGCTCCAAAGACACCAGGGATATAGGGGGAGGAAATGAATTGTCTGGTTTTGAGACGAGGGCTAAAGGGTCAGCTTTCTCCAAGACAGAAGGGCTAGAAGAAGCTCTCATTCCTTTGCTGAGCCTTCTCCTCTCCTAGGGTGCAGACACAGAAAGAAACTTATACTGTGTTTCCCTGAAAATAAGACACATCTTATACTGTATTTCCCCAAAAATAAGACTGGGTCTTATATTAATTTTTGCTCCAAAAGGCACATTAGGGCTTATTTTCAGGGGTTGTCTTATTTTTTTTATGTACAACAATCTAATTTATTTAAATACAGTCACGTCATCTTCTTCGGGAGCATCGTCATAATGTACTAAATGCGTCCGTCTGGCTGATGATCATAACTGGGGCTTATTTTGGGGGAAACACGGTAGACAAAGAGGACATATTGATGGTTGTCAGATAGGAGGGGGCATTGGGAGGTGAGTGAAAAGGGGGAAGGGACTAAGAAGTACAAATTTGTTTTTACCCAGAAGTCATGGGGATGTAGGGTATAGCATAAGAAGTATAGTCAATAACATTGTAATAACTATATATGGTTTCAGATGGGTACTAGATTTATTGGGGTGATCACTTCATAAATTATAGAGATGTCTAATCATTATGTTGTACCCCTTAAACTCATGTAATGCTGTATGTCAACCATAACTGAAAACTAAAAACACTTTTTTTTTTTTTTTAAAGAGAAAAGAAAGAAGCAGGTGTATGTCCATTGAAATGGAGACAAAGTGATTTCAGCTCGGTAACTTTCAGCTTTTTGAGTCCCAGCAAAGAATAACTGAATGGGTAGGTTGGGCAAGTATTGGAATTTTAATAAGCATGCATGATTGAGGAAGAAAGAGGCATAGTGGTTAAGGGTATTTGCAAAGGAATGTTTATACTGCAGTGCCAGGAATCTACGCTAAGAAAGGAAGTGAGAATATATGTGTGTGGATGGCAGTAGTGGTGGTGGTGACGGAATAGTGAAATAATAGAGGTGGGCCAATAGATTGTCACTCATGCTAGTGACATACTACTATTAGGGGGGATAATAGAACATTAACAGGAATGATAGGAGATGGTGGTCCAAGAGTGAGATTCCTAAACTTGAGATTTTGGAAGCTGTGTAGTTGTTAATGACAAGGTCTAGGGTATGGCCGTGGGAATATGTAGCCGGCTCTATAGGAAAATGTCTGTAGAGCAATGGAGGTCAAGGAACTAAGAGACCAGGATGTCAGCTGGATCATCAACATGGAGGATGGAGTCACCATGAATGATGACAGTGGGAGACGGGGTCAGAAACAAGTCCTTCACATCTGAAAGACTGAGAGGAACTTGGAGGTCCGTAGGCTCAAAAAACAAGGAGGAACTATGAGTAGTAAAGTCTGATGATATTTATGTCAAAGGAGGGTTTTGAAGAAGGAAAGAGGAAGAAGCAAAGGGAGAAAAGATGCCCACGGGGCACCTTTAGGACTTGTGATATGTGGAATGTAGGATAAAAATAGCTTGTGAGAGCTTTGAGGAAAGCAGGGTCCTCAGAACACCATCAGGTGTCAAGGAAAGCAGAAAGTCGATGGGAACTTTCAGATGGGGAAAGAGGAGAGGAAACTTAAATAAGCTTCTTAATGTTT